>NW_019416268.1:874161-1160365 GCF_000390285.2 Anoplophora glabripennis | reverse complement strand
TATATATATATATTATCTTACGTTAAATTTAATCTTCCTGTGTTTTATTATAAGGAAGTTGTTTTTAATATACTTTAAATTAATACCTGCCTTGTCCTTGTCCTTAAAGCCTTTGTACTATCATCACTCACATCCACACGTTACATGGGTACTGCGAAAGTGACACTGCAAGCCGAATGAAATGGGCCTCAGGTTACCCGCGTAAATACGTTATTTTAACCGTCTCGCGTGGAGGGGGAACCATAGTATATTTATAAGCAAGTGTGACGAACTTATGAGCCAGGATATTGTGGCCTCATTGTGGTGGGGAGTAGTAACAGTATATCATGCCGCTCAGATGGAATCGGCTAGATATTGAAACAATTATTTCATTCTTATTTTGATTTTTGATAAATGTAATTGGAAATTAGTTTATCTATTTATTTAGGTTAATAGTAGATCTGTAGGTATTAAAATATACGGTGTGAGAGCCAAATTTTACAGAGAGGCCCGGCATCAGTTGTTTTTTAAATAAAGTAATCTTTCAAAAAATATCTTCTATTTTGTTGTTCTAACATCACCCTTGTCAACGGCCAACACGTAAATACAGCTTCTACACAATTATATCTTACAATTTCCACATTCCAAATTAAACTGGTTTCTTCATACTTTATCTGTTCTATTAATTTGTTAATTAAATTCGAGAGAATAAACTAGAGATTTACTAGATATTGATTTTGTAATTCAATGCTAGTTTAATCATGTAGCCCATAAAGGGGTTGTTTCCTGCAATATCAACAGCTAGGAATCTTGTGAGATTGGATATAATTTTCATACCTAGATTTTTGGTAAGAACACTGCTTAGGATTTATTTGAATTAGCTTTATACCTATTATAATATTCTAGACTTTAATGTCATATTATGATACGTCATTTTATTGGAACGTAGAAAATTGTATTAGAGTTTTTTTATAATTGTATAAAGCAGAATACTTTTTAGGCCAAATGTTGAAATTGATTTTTTATTTGATATCTCCATCATTTTTAATTAATTTTTTAATCGTTTCAAACTTTAAAACGTTTCTACTTTCCTCACGTGATAACTTGTTTTGCATATCACATTGAACTCTGAACAATTTCGTATTTTATTTTGAAGAAGAAAGCCATATAATATCTTTCAAAGCACAGAAAAGTCCAAACCAACGACTAACAACCGAGTCAGAATTTGGTCAAGCTTCCTCTGCAATATGTTGTATCCATATTTCATAGCCTTATTATTTTCTACAGGTTTAATATGTTTTCCAAGGTACTGCAGGTGAATTGTTTTTTCTCTTTATAAGATTTAATGGAGACCGGCAACATCTAAATGTTTTGAACAGGAGGGTCTCTCCCAAAGGCAAAATTTCGCTTACACGTTTCGTAATCGGCAGAAGCTTTATTCCCGGCAAAGAAAAAACATCTTATTTCCGATTTGCCTAACCCGAGGGCCCAGCCCGAGGCATCTGTTTGAAAATAACATGTCATCGGAATATTTAAATTGAAGATATAATTGGATCGCGTGCCCAGGGCTGTATTTTTGTAGCATGGAATTGGATGTCTGTTGCGTTTGTCTGTCTACCTATTGCGGCACGCCCTGTCCGCTAATACTTGCGGATGGGGAATAGTTTCTAAACGGATGCAGCACAAAAAACTCGAAATAGGAAAGGTGAAACTATTCTGGTACTGCTTTATATGACACGAGAGTTATATTGATATTAGTACATTTTTTTGTTAATTTCTCTTTCAACAACTCGAAGAGTATCTCGGAAAAAGTGCCTTCCAAAAAATTATTATATTATTGGACTAACACAGGTAGATAGGAGAGAAATAGAGATTATGTGCAGAAAAACTATCACATTTGTAATGTAATGTGTAAAAGGTATTTTCGTATATCTATCCAACACCACCAACATAACAAGGCTTCAACTCTGAATTGTTTTTGAACAACTTTTTGTCGTACCTCAAACAGAAATAGCACTTTACTATCCAAAGAAAAAAGATTTGGAATCAAGCACAAAATCAGCGAGGTCCAAGACAGTGAAATTTTGAACAAGCACTCAGTTTTTTATTTGAGAAACTTTTTTTATAACATTTTGTCTTATCTGAAGGCATTTTACTGGTAAATACAATCCGATTGCCATTTGACTTATCAGGGGGACGAACTGTATACTTTGTATTGTTTTTATGCGGGTTCACTGTAGATTATTGGTATTTAAACAACTCTGGGCAATTTTCCCCGTATGTGGAGCATATAATTGGTTACTAATAATTAACAAAATAACCAAGCTAAACACCGGATGCGTGAAATAAGTGTACTTAACATTTGCTCGATGTACTAATTACAATATAATATTTATATATTTAAATATTACATGAAATTCCACTAAACCACCTTCGATCCGACGAATAACAGATGAATATACACGAAATGTTTTTGTGAGAAAAACCAAACCATACGGGGTGTCGAATTTCTTATGGATGTTAACTAACCCTACTTTTTTAAATACAACAACTTGTATCGTTGTTAAAAATGCATATTTTGTTACAAACTTCGTCATATTTTTACTTTATTTTCAATATATTAAGATAATTCAAATAAATTCAGAAAAATTCTTCCAAAAAATTCTATTAAATGAAATCAGACAGTGTTCTTGAGTACCAAAAATCTAGATATGCAAAAGATATTTAACCGCATAGCCTACACTTTTAACAGTTGATATTGCAAGAAACTCGATGGACTACATGCCTCAAATAGCATTGAATTACACCATCAATATCTAATAAATAGCGTTATTTTCAATTTACAAATAGTTATAACATTCTATAACTACTCTATTGTAGAGATTGACCCTATTTCTGTCTGTCGGTTTAATTGGTGAATCTGACAACAGTGAAGGAATTACTCATAAAATTGCAGTGATGCTAACGCGCTCATGTTGCCACTACAATAGACTAAAATATCCTAAAAATAACAACATTAAATGAGGTCAAAATAAGAAAATATGGGTCTAATATTTTTTAAATTTAGACTTTGTGAGTCAGTTAAAATGTTGTAAAACACCAATTAACATTTTTAAGTAGGCATTTCTTCTCTGTACAACAGCTAATACTATTTTGAGTGCAGTGAAATAAAAAAACTTGTTAATTGTCAAATTTGCATATAAACTAATGTTTTCGATCATAAAATTTTCGTTCAACACATTTCAACAAAATTACTTAGGTATATCATTAATAGGAGAGCGCAATTGCATCTTAAGGTGCTTTCTTTTATTTGTTGGTACTTTTCTTTATAAATTTAATTCAACTCGATTAAATGTGTAATGTTGCGAACTTCGCTATACTGAATTTCTAGTGGTCTGTGTACCTTATATCGTATCCGCATGTCGCTGATTTTAATTTAACTGGCAAAGTATGTCGTGCACCACCAATTGCAAGGTAGAGTGCAATTATAATTGACATTTAACTTGCTTGGTTTTGAAATAGGATATAAATTGGCATTTTTGTGTCATAGATTAGATAAGTGCATATTGGTTTAGTGTTTATCAGGAATACTTATCTTCGAAAGGAACTTGATGTTTATTTTTCATTAAATTCTTAATCAAAGCAACAGATTCACAAGGTGGTTATTAGAGATAAACAACAATATCCTCAACAAATTTGTAAATAAATAAATTATTAACGTTATTGTATACGATTTTCAGTCTTAACATCAGTCTTTTTTTAATCTGTATTGATATCTACAACTTTAATTTTTTCTGTTCTTTAACAACTCTTTCGCCTCTTTACCATTACGCTTTACGCTGGACATTTAACCTGAAAAATGTATGGCTATGTTTTGCATTAAACTGTATGGAATGGTCTTATTTGATATTGGGTGGATCGAATTTATTTTGTCAAACTTTATTGTTGGATTCTACGCCACAGAATAATAAAGAGTTTTTATAAAAATGCGCCCGATCATTTTTTGAGATGTTTAATTTAAAAGAAAATATCACATTTATTTAAATATCTCTTAAGACGCTTGACCAAGTTTGTTAAAATTTGGGTTAGTGACTTAAATAATTACAGTCAAATATTTGCTGAGTTGGTGCACAATTCTGTCAACCAGTGTCGGAGAATTTCTAGAATTTTTACGCTAGTCAGTATTTCGAACATTGGATACGTTCCTTTCATTTCAATAGGTACTTTATAATTTTGTTTTAATTTAAAATAAATCGAAAATAACTCCAAAGGTCACTAAAAAAATTGTAAAACTAAAACTTCTTACATTTTTGGAATTTTCTTAATTTCATATATTTCTTCAAACAATTTTATAATTCTTTTTTTGTAGTAAATAATAAATGTTTAAATTAATTCGTATGTAGGTACATGTTAAAAATATATTTCATTATAGTATAGATATTCTTAATTAAAAAAAAAAATCAGGCTTAATCACCACACATTTTGAGGAGAAAATGACGTATAAAAGTTAAGCTCATTAGTGTAACTAGATTGGAAGTAAGCTGTATGCAGCTAAATTCATTTAAAATTACATTTGCATAATTAACTTTATCAGCCAAGTTTGCGCATAAATATTTAATGACGTATTTTCTTCCTTTAAACTTACTCAAGATAAATCCTTATTTCCTTCCCCGTAGTATTCTGAATGTTTAATAATTTCTAAGCAATTTCGAAACAATTTCGTCGAAGCAATTTTAACTATGTCAAATGTATCTAGTAGTAATAAAGTATGCAAATTCTCTGATCGATATATTGCAACGATGCACGGCCGGGGGAGATGGAGAGGTTTATTAGTTAGAAAACCGCTGCTTTCAACGTGAGTGTTTGCTTGGGAGCGATATTTCAATGCGTACTTGTTGAGCCATGCTGGTAAAATCACTGCTGTTTTGCCTTGAATAGAAAATCGAGAGGTTGGTGAAATTATGTAAGGTTTTCCCATTCAAAAGTCATATGTTTTTTTTTAGAACTTACTACGGTCTTGAGAGCACTTGCTCAGATGGTGCTATATGAAGAAAGTGATATCTAGTTATTTGAAATTAAATACCAACATCGTTTTTATTTAACGAAATTTCTCCATGGCATTTAGTAAGACAATTAATTTTTTTTTAAAGAGCATCTTAAAAGTTATAGAAAAGCGATAATTTGCACCGTTTCCAAAAAAAATTCAATCAAAAGTGTCGCGCTTTTAGGCTTAAATAAAATTATATTAACACGTCTTTTATACGGTGTAACTGAAAAGTTAAATAAGTTAAGAAATTGAGTATTGATTAGTCCATATACTATCATAAAAAGACAATTTCAAAATTTTATGTCCAAAATTTCTTTAGCAAATGGGAATACCTATGGTATATCAAAGAGGAATCTTAAAAGTTTCTTCTAAATCTTTTCAATTTTTTAAATGTAAAAATTATAAAAAAGTGATTATATAACAGAATTTTATTGCAAGTTCGTTCTGTCTTATGCGTTACATAACCCAATAAAAGCGTTTATGTTGGGGAAATTTAATGAAGTACAATTTATGAAACCTAAACATTTGTAAACTTCATTTATAATATTTAAAATATTAAACGTTAACTTTTTATTAATAATAATTATTAAAGCTTTTGTCTCATCTATTTTATTCAAAATATTATTATCTAAATTCAATTGGATCTTTTTGATGGCTAAACAATAATGAGTAAAACTTATTTCTTTCTGTGCAATAAAATACTCCATTAGGTTATCTTGAAGTTCAATGCAGTCATTAATACAATTAATTTCTTTGTAGATTAGAATCGTCCTGAAATAGATGTCACTGGGAACATTGGATTACAATGGGCAAGGAATTTGAATACATAAGAAGGCCCAAGGTTAGAACCTTGCAGAACTCCTAGCTTTGCTTCAAAAACATCTGAACTGCAATTTTGATATTATCTTCTGCCTCTAAGGTATGAAGTAAACAGCAAGAGTAAACTGGTACTTAAACAAAAATAATAATAATCAGTAAAATTTACATACATTTCGGATTTTATTTAAAGTTTTCAGATACAAAATTTATTAAGGTCGCAGTTGTTAATAGTTTGGACATAAAACCATGTTGCTGCTGTGATATAAGGGTTATTTATTTATTTATTTAGGTATTTATTTATTTAGACAATACACTACCCTACAGAAATTCCAATTAATAATTTACAAGGTACAAGGTAGGTAGGTACAAACAGAAAACTAAATCATACACTGCATGATATGGAATAAGTAACAATACAAAACATTACATACCTAAACAATTAGACAAAACAGTAGATAAATGTAAAACAAATATAATTTAATTTGGAAATGTAACTTTTTTAATTATGGCTATATTACAATTGAAAATATCAAACTGATTTTGAAACATTATATTTATCACACATTTGAAAAAGAGAAGAGTATTATTGAATATTAATTCTTGACACAGGTAAATAAAACAATGAAAAAAAACGAGGTATATGAAAATTTAACAATTTACTATCATATATATTTTTTAAATTATTGTTATGTTCCCACAAATTTTGGAAATTACCTATTAATGATATACAACGTGTCCAAGATAAGGACCTAGGGAACGGTTAGAGATACGGAGTGGCTCAAATTAGAAAAAAGTTTAGTTTTTTATACCTAATAATATACCGTTTAGAAAGTTTTAAAATTCCGGGTAGTTCCGGAGATTTTCGGAATAACCCGAAATTTTTCAAAATCGTTTTATTTCTTTTCCGGCTTTATTTGAAAACGAATTTTAAAATAAATTGCATATTTACATTGCCACTTTTTTCGCTCTATCCAATGGCGTCAAAAGTTTTGCAATCCCACGTTTCGTCTTCGAGGGGCCATCATCAGGTTCATTTTTTAAATACGTTGTTGCTATTTTTATGACAAAATCTAGTCATTTTTAATTCTGAATTAGATGATATTACTATTGTAAGGTTTTTAGCTTGTTTTAGCTAAAATTTAAAATTTTTCCTGAGTAGGTACGGCTCTGAACGCTTTCAAAACACCTATCTATTGTACACAGTATAAAAGTCAATTCAACACAAAATATTCAACAATTTTTTCTAATCAATAATTTAAAAAAGTTGTACCTAATAAAAAAATAGTACGAATGTATGTAAGGCTTTATTATTTCTAATAATTTATTGCTAATAGTAGTAAAAAAAATGTTGGATATTTTGTGCTGTATTGACTTTTATACTGTTATGACTTCCTCCGATAAATATTTTGAAAGCGTTCAAAACCTTTTTAAGCAATTACAACAGTAATATCTAATTCAGAATTAAAAATCACTTTAGATTTTGTCATAAAAACGTATTTAAAAAAATTAACCTGATGATCATCCCTCGAAGACGAAACGTCGGATTGCAAAAATTTTGACGCCATTGGATAGAGAGAAAAAAGTGGCACTGTAAATATGCAATTTACTTTAAAATTTGCTTTCAAATAAAGCCAGAAAAAAAAAATAAAACGATTTTGCAAAATTTTGGGGTTTTCCTGATATATCCGGAACTACCCGGAATTTTAAAACTTTCTAAACGGCTATTGTTAGGTATAAAAACACAACTTTTTTCTAATTTGAGCCAGACCGTATCTCTTACCGTTTCCTAGATCCTAATGCTATCCCATCCTTATCTTGGACACACTGTATACTAAATACCATATATAACAGTAAATATTTGTTATTCACAAAACACTAAAGATTCGACTAGTTTCAATTAAGATTACTCTTTTAGTGTATTAGCGAAATCAAGCAAAGAGTCAAAATTTGTGTCATTGAAATTTTGCACTCAATTTTCACATTGAAATATTTTTCTCAATAACATACTGAAATGACACTTTACTGGCGAATAAAATATTTTTTTTTAATTTCCTAGTCTTTTTGAATTTTATTTCATAAACAAGTTGTATCTCAGAATTCCCATGTTTCAACAGCAACTTATTTTGCTCTATTACAAGAATCGTTTTACCTCTCGGAGGAATGCACTGTACATATGTCAAGTTCTAATGAACACAAAAATTAAGCAAACCCTTACATAAAATATATTTTTATATCGACTGTCAATCTATCACAGTGATTATAAATCGTAATACTCGAAAAGCAGTGCTATAATGTCCATTTTTTATTCAACGAAAGTAACACTAAGAAATATATTACTGCCAGATAGGTGTATATATATTAATCCACCTATAATGTGCTCAAATTAGATCATATCTTAATCTCAGTTGTATTCTTTAGAACAATCGAATTTGACATATCTGTAGGTATGTGTAATTTAGGTGCAGCACTGCTTTCGTTTTAATGCCTGTGTTATTGTCATAACTTATCAGTTACATTAAAAGTATATCGCAGTATCACTAGATACGTTTTGACAATCTGTTGCAACCATTGTATATTTACAACGGAAAAGTAGTTTAAAGTCAGTCGAGTTGCGAAGAATATAAAGCTTCCCTTGAAGTGGAAGTATGTAATTGTCATTTGGAAAAAATGCTCATTGGATATTACGTATCTATGCTACTTCATAAAAAGGACCTTTCACTAAATCCTTTATTAAAATCCGTAATTGCTGAATTTTTATTGCCAATGTTTATATTTGCATATTTGACGCCTTCAAAAAAAAGCTGTAGTAATTCAAATTAAAATTTATGTTGAATTCCCTGAGCAGCTTCGTTGCATCAGCTTGCTTTTATTATTTTTTTTATACTCCTGCTGCCTTATGCGAAACTCATACCGTTTTAACTCTACATTGGCTCGTAAATATTTTATGTCTCTATTTACTCCAAACTTCAAAATAAAGCTGATAGATCGAAATGCAACGTTCTACAAAGGTTTAACTTTAATATTTAGACATATCGGCTACTTTGTTAGACAAAAAAATCTACAGAGGAAGTATAATATCGACAATCAAATTTCGACGAAAACCTTTCCAATATGTTTATTCGACTGAGGAATTATAGGTTTTCGTGACAGCAGTCCTTTCTAAAAGAGAATTTCCTCTTTGTAATAGTGGCTAGTTTTATTTTACCAGAGATTTTACTTCTTTATATAAAAGATAATGTTTGTATTAAGGAAAAAGTAAAAGTTAACTTAGAGGAAAAGTGGTAATATTCGATAACAATCTATCTACTATATACAGATTGAATATTACAATTTAAACAGTATACAGTTTTTTTTTAATGATACGTTAACAAAATTTGAAGGAGTAATTATGTCCGAAATTCTGCACAAAGAACCGAAATAACAACATTAAGGCGAGCCTGAGGGTTCCGATACCGGATCCGTCCCCACAGACACTAGCTCGAGAACAACAAGGCCAGTTTAAAGATTTTTAGCTAAGACAAAGGACAATGAACCAGGTACATAGACAACTGCAAAACAACCCTAAACATAATGATACTTTAAATATCAGTACAAGCCGTAAAAGCCTTAAACCCACAGTTCTTTCTGTTTTTTTCTGCGACGTGGGTCAACACTTTTTGTGTATTATTAAATAAATATATGGACTAGTGCACTTATTAATATCGAACAGGAGACTTAATCTCAAGTTCCAGAATTTCTCTTGAAGAACATAGGGATATGTCTCTTGAAAAGTCAAAAAGAAATTGTTCAACAATTGTTTGTGAAATGCTGTAATTTGAAATGAAATATATGTTGTACGCTCAAAAATTAAAGAATGGTGAGAAACGTATTCGATAATTTAGACAAATAACCCTGTTGATACATCCTATTTAACTATTCTACTCACTTCGCAGACTAAGGGGCTCGTTGTTTATTAACGTTTTTTTTGTGCACACGCTCGCTGAATTAGACATTATCACGGAGACGTCCTCAACACCAATTAATTTGTTTTTTCAACAGCAAAAAAACTGCATCATAAACTGGGTCCCCGCTACAGTCTATATTATATAAACTTGGCACGTAGTTCATATATGAGAAATGTCGAGAGCTTTTTTCACTTCACTGATCTCTTTTTGCGAACATTAACGAAGGTGTTTCCGTGTGAAATTTTAAAGAGGAGACTAATTCCCTGCGCGTACTGCGGAAATAGTCAAGTGCCTGAAAAACTAACAGTTTGAAGTCGCAAAGAATAAAAGATATATGAGGCTCATTGTATATATTGCATTGTATTTGTGGCAGAACTTTCTAATTTCGTCCTATTTAGAATCCTTTGAACCTTTGAACTGTGGCATTTTTTGTTGATCAACTTTTGAAGTCTAAAATGGTCTTCTGTTTTAGGGATTTGAAAGAATTTTGATCTGAAGCAGAAAAAGACTTAAGAAGAAATACTTAGTTCAGAAGTTTTTTTTTGAAAAATAATGGAATTGTACTGTCTTACATTGAACTTAATGAATTTCCCCTCTAAACAAATTAACAAATAAATAACCCTCTTCATAACATAACAAAGTATTACTTGTTTCATATAATTCTACTATTCGCCACTAGGTGACGCTGAGACAATTTTGATAAAAAAAGTCAAGTAAATTAAATCCGAATTTCTTCAGCACAACAGTACTTACGACACTTATTCTATGTCATGTAATTCTAATTAAGAATAATCGTAACATTTTCCACGCTATCGACTTCTCTGTAAAGTATATCAGCCATCATACACTCTATTAATTCTCCTGCGAGAGATCAGCGTAGAGTTTTAATAAAATCCTGCATAATGCCGACTCCTCCGTAATTTTTCTTTAAAAGTTGTTCCGCGTTGTGCCCTTCTAAAACAAAGGATCAAACCATCTCAACTGACAAAGTGATTTAGTTTCCTCATCCTTCACACTCCTTTCGGCATGGAGGGAACTGTTTTTCATAAATAAAACCGATGGGATGTCGACGGCGACTTGCTCTTTTCAAGTCAGAGGTGAGTAACACATTTTCAATTATTTTCTCAATTTGCTTTTTAGTACACCGCTTTTTGAACTCATTATAGTTGAGTCATATTGTCTTCCTGTTTTTGAGAAATGATTTCTGTGATTACTAGTTATATGTATTTACTTACTACTACTTACAGATTAATTTATCGAAAATGTCAAATTGTTTACCTCTTTTTTACCAATTAAAAAAAAAAATCGAAAAAATCAATCACTGTTTGATACACAGTTGCGAAGTAGCTTCCTGATTTTTTTTTATTCCATGGCGCTCGCAAAAAACTATCCATTGTCCATGTACACAACTATTTTTCACAGCAAACTTAAATCATATCTATTTTAATGGAATCTTAATACACAACAAATTGTAAACATGTGCATACTTCCCTCATTAAATAATTTAGTTTTGACCCGTGCTTTCTAAAACTTGAAGTCTAGGCTTGAACAATGATTTTGCCATTACATGTGGTACTTGAACTTCACTGGCTTTCTTTTTTATGTTAATGTTTCAAGTTTTAAATTGAATGTCGCTTTATGAATTCTCAGATATTTTAGGTAAAAGATTACTTCTTTATTACATTAACGCCTGCGATGTTTTAAATATTTACCTACGACTATCGTTTCAAATAATAAATAAGTAATAACAATATTTACGACCTAACGAGCAGTTTAAGTATAGTGAATTTATATTTTTCGATTTTTACACTTACCGTGAATCATTCTATATAATCATGAAAATTAAATTGTTTCTAATATTGCCACACAAATGTATAAACTTGTTAATAAAACATATACTTACATATCAGTTTTATATAGAAATTGGTAGTGGTACTATTTTTATTTTTATTTTTTTTTGTTGTCACATATTTTAATATTTTTTTAACTTCCCTACTACCCTTGTGGTACTTTTGAATCGTCTGAACATGATGACATTACATAATACTAAACAAAAGACTGTTTCTTGATTTATTCTTGATGACCTATAATTTTTATCCGAAACAATTTCTGGTAGGACTGAATTCTGAACAGTTATATTTCGATTGCATCAGCTATCTGAGCTGATTTCTTATAGCCTAAAGGGGTTATTCTAACAATAAGTAGAAATATTTTTTGAAAATGGAACTGGAATATATTGCCGCAAAAAGTAGGTATTGGTGTTCCATAAGGTCCAGTTCTAGGCCCAGTTCCCTCTTTTAATTTATGTAAATGACTGTTTATCATTTTATTAAATACAGGATGTTAGAAGTTTGATTGCCTTAATTTTAACATACGAGAAAATACATTAAAATAAACAAAAAAACCTTATTTGACATGAGTCCTAAACTCAACCATTTCCGAGAAAACAATTATCAAAATCTCCAACTCAATGTACAAAAGTTCGATTAATTAAGGAATATTTACATAACTGTGTGCATAGAGTACAATGTTTATCACTTTTTTGAACTTCTTTATGCTTAATTCTAAAAAATAATTAGCGTTGTAATAAATTTAAAATTCGATAAAATTCATATCGAGCAAGGTGACAACGGCGCGGCCGTTTATTAACACGAGGTACTAAAGTGTCCAGCAACCACCAGTACGTAATTCAGTTGGTATCTGGATTCGACCGTGTCGGAGTGTTTTTTGCATACCACTATTTCCTTTTCTTGAGGTGCTTCCCAGCGAGTGCTCGTTTAAAAATTACTGAATTTTGCTTTTTGGTACCTACATTATTTTTAGTACGTATGATTATTTGACGACGTGAATCTTTGGGTACTTTAATTGCATATTTTTCAAATACGTAATTTGATTAAAAGTTAAGTTTTAAGAGATTCACAATTACTAAAATTCGAGGTAAAAAAGCACAACACTGTCTTCGTACTACGAAATCGATACATTTTATTTTATTTATTTAAAAACTGGAAAACAATTGTCTTGAAATTTACTAAATGTTTCACAATAATAGCTGTTTAAATTTTTTCCGTAGGACAAGTCTGCCGCGTGTACTGGTTAAGCGTTGTTGTCACGTTGTGATGAAACTCCCCAATAATAATACTCGCTGTATTTTGAAAACTGTCAATCTTACGCCCCTGTAATATACAACTTTTTTGTTCATTTATGTTTACTATAACACATGCTGAAGTAATGACAGTCAAACTTCTTACACCCTGTATATTTTACCTCTCTGCTAATGAATTTCTTTAATTACTACACAGATACTAAGAATTTAGAGAAATTTTAACAATATGGATTTCTGAAATATCACAAAAGAATTGTAATATGTCAAATATTCTCTTTCTCTCTGTATTAACAAAGAAGCTCTGTTGTCTAACCTGTTTCGTAATTTAAGGTCCATTTTACACATCTTCCGCTCATGTTTTTGTTAGCCAGAAAAGGTTGTGAGGTGTATGACAGAAGTTTCTAATAATAATTACACAGACCCACAAAAAAAAAGTTGAAAATAACAGAGACTAGACCCACCTATCCTTATGTATTTTGACGCGTTGAAACCGAAACCGGAGTCAAAATTTCTCCATCACCCTCCAGTTTTTTTTAAAATCGAGAAAAACTAACCCAAAAACACGGAAAATCTTCAAATTCTCGCTTGAACACGGGTCCGAAGGTTGATATAAACGTGAGAACCACCACAATAAGACTATTTTATATGTATTTTGACAAGCTAAAACTGAATCCGGAGCCAGCATTGCTCTATCACCCCCTAGTTTTTTTTTTAAATAGCGAAAATCATCCCAAAAATACGGAAAATCGCGTGTTATTGTCTCGGATCTTAACATTCTCTCTTTTTTTTATCGTACTCCTTTATCTTCAAAAGATCTGTGTAGTGGATACCTTTTTCTTTTTCTGCTATCTGGCTCGGATTCCCTTTTAAGCATCCAACAAAAATCTGCCATCATATTAACATCCCATCGTCCTTGGTACCGGCGTTCCATTTCTATAAATTTGAATTTTCTAAACAGGGATTGCATCTGAGGATTCGGACCTTCGGAATTTGAAGATTTTCCGTGTTTTTGGGCTAGTTTTTCGCGATTTAAAAAAAAACTGGAGGGTGATGGAGCAATTTTGACTCCGGATTCGGTTTCACCGTGTCAAAATACATAAGGATAGGTAGTATCGTATTTTCAAACTTTTTTTTGTGGGTCTGTGTTATTCATTCAAAGAACAATGCAACATAAAGTTCTGGACTTCCATGGCCCATGTTTTGTTACAATTAAAATAACCGCTAATTCTACAAATTGTTCGGGACCTAATATGTACATTAAACTACATGTCCAATTAAAATTATTTAAAAGTGAATTCTAAATCTGTAGGTGTGACTATTAATATACATGTCATGTTGCTAAAGAAAGTAAAATTAGTCTTATTTGATAAAAACTTTTAGTAAAATTTACTAACTGGTACTACTGAATTTGACAGAATAATTTTCTCCTGGATTTATTGTAACTACCCTTTACAACTGCTCCGTTAATTTGCCTTATTTTTTCGTTCGCGCTAATAAAAAAAGTTTGGCCAATTTGCGGGAGATAACCGTAAGGAATTAAGGACATTAAGGTCCTTAAGCAAAGCAGTTATCCTAATTTAAAAAACCCCGAACTGTAAGTAAAGAAGGCTTAATGTATTCAAGTGGTTATCTCGGATCCTTTGATTGTACGGTAAAGTTTTTAATTTATGTAACAGTCTTAATTACGGCGGCCTTATTACGGGAAATTAGCGAATTTTTGGCCCTCTCCAGCAAGTTTTCCACTAAATTAAGCAATGGCTCGCAGGGGCTCCACTATTAACAATTTATCCTTGTTATTCAGGAATTTTAATTTGGTTCATTTTACGTGCTGTGTTTTCTTGCATGGCGAAACATTTCCCTGAAATTAGGCCCAAACCAGGGAGGAAGTCTTTAAAATTTCTGCGGTTTCGCTGATGCTTCCGCAATGCCGAGGCCTCCAATAACACTAATGGGCGCCGCTGAAGTCTGGCCGAGAATAAAGCGCTTTCATCATGTAAGAACTGCTGAATATTCCCTTAGAGATCTTGATACTTCGAAAAATATCAGAATAATCAATGTACGACAGAATTTCTAATAATAGATATTGTTGCTCGTACATTATACAGGGTAGCCCATCAAAAACGTACCGCAAGGCATTACAGGGTAGTAATGAACTTTTCAGCAAAATCCAAAAACAGGTAAAGTTTGCTTCTGAGGGGGACAACTTTTGGCGCAAAAAGCATAGCAAAATCTTCAACCCCCTAAGTGGGGGTGCCATCCCCCAAATTTTTTTAAATGGGAATGGGGGTCAAGTGGGGGGTCATTAGAAAGGCCTTTTATTTCTCTATACATCGATTCTTACTTTTTGAAAATCGATCCATTATTTTAGAAAATATGCAGCTTTGAAAATACGAACAATATTTTTGACGAGAAATGCGAAAATCGATTTAATTTTACTTCAAAACTTACGGTATTAGCTTGGTAAATTCCTTCAAAAGAATTCGCTGTTTTTTTTTCTGATTTGCGAATTCTTTAGCCTGATTTTGGTGAGCAAAAAATTGTCCGCTTTTTGTTTCGTATTTAGATAGGCCACAAGAAGTTGCTAGATAACTGTCTTGTGACTTGTAGTTGAAGAGTACCAATACTGCCGAGTCTTTTAAATTGATTAATTATGGTGTACTCAATTCCAGAAAGAGTAGAAATTATTGAGCTTTTTTTCAAAAACAATGAATGCGGAAATCGGGTCGCCGAACTGTTCAACCAACGGCATCCTGAGAAACATGCGTCTGGAAAAATTGTTCGCGAATTGGTGGCCAAATTTCGCGAAACTGGCTCCGTTCATAACAAAAAGAGGCAGGTTGAAAATCCGGTACTAAATGAACCTACGGAAATAGCGGTATTGGGGCAAGTGGCAATGGATAGTACGCTGAGTACAATGCAATTGGCTACTGCGACAGGAGTGAGTCGTACAAGTGTCCAACGAATATTAAAAAAATACAAATTCCATCCTTATAAGATTCGGCTAGTGCAAGAGCTAAATGAAGACGATTTTGATCGTCGTTTGCAATTTTGCGAAATAATGACTGAACGAGCGATAAACGATAATTTCCTCTTTAATGTGTGTTTTTCGGACGAGTGTACGTTCTTCTTGAATGGTTTAGTGAATCGCCATAATTGTCGTTACTGGGCTGATACCAATCCAAGGATTTTCCATGAGACACACTCCCAACACCCCCAGAAGTTGAATGTATGGGCAGGTATTTTTGGAAATTCCATTGTAGGTCCTTTTTTCCTTCATGGAAATTTGACAGGCGATATGTACTTGGATTTACTACAAAATGTCATCGACCCAGCTCTAACAAATATCATAGAGGACGACCCTGCTTACAATGAACACGAACTGATTTTCCAGCAAGACGGAGCTCCTCCACATTACTCGCTCAATGTGCGCAATTACCTAAATGAGACGTTTCCAGGACGCTGGATAGGACGAAGAGGTGCAATTGAGTGGCCCCCTCGGTCACCCGACTTAAATCCTTTAGATTTCTTTCTCTGGGGGCACATTAAAAGCAAAGTTTACAGCATTCCACCTGATACCTTGGAAGATCTGCGAGGACGAATCATTAATGTATAAATAATGAAATGTGTAAATGAATAACCATTTATTTGTCAACTTTATTCTTTGAGTGACTTTTAAATAGTTTAATTTTAAATTTTAGGACAGCATTTAACATGATCAAATTTATTTTCTATCGTTTAAAATGTTCCTTATTATGAAATTAAAATTTGGTATAAGATTAATGCTTAATTTAATTTTAATTAATTAATTAAATAAGTATTTTTTAAATCAGAATCCAGTCAAATTTAACATGTAGTATGAAAAAATTGAGGCTTCCTTCTAAATAATTTCCCTGACCCATAATTTGGCAAACTTTCAATTTATTGGAGAGCATACATAAATGATTACGTTCCACGTGAACAGAATGTATTTCTGGGAAGATAGATCTAAAAAAATTATATATCCATAAACGTTTGTAATTTGTAACGAGGTAAGCAGCAAAGCAACAGAAGAAAATATTACATAATGTCATAAGTTTGTAGGAGATACATAATTTAAACAAAAAAAGTCACTCCTCATTCGTGCAACTTTAACTAACTTTGCATATTGTCAAGTGCCACTTTTATTAATCCTGAATTACTTAATGACCTCCCTCGTATATCAAACCTTAAATTTTTATTGATACGGTACAGCTATGGACAGGAAACAATCTAATATAAAATGTCTAATTGTAAGAAGTAAAAGGATATATATAGTTTCCATATTTGTAAAAAGCAAATATTTACACCTTCGCATTAAAAATTTATAGCTTCTAATTCATTTATTTTTATGGATTATAACGTAAAAGAGGAACACTCATAAACAAGTTAAATACTTGTACTTTCCAATAATTTTAAATTGTAATTAATAGAGAAGACCTCTGTGAATTAGAATTAATGATTATATCTTTAAATAAAGCTATAGAATTTAAAATAGGACTGCAACTCGTTTATTTATTCATCTGTTTTCTCTTTGCTGATGCCATTATGATAGAAATTATAAGAATTTTAAAAGTCATTGCCCGAATAATAAAACGAGATCTCATCGAAATTAGTCCGATTTCTCTTAAAATTAATTAATTATTAAATCATAGTTAAACGAATTCACATTGTCACACGTTTTTAAAAAATTACAGAATGCACTTCAGCTTCAGCTGATAGAATGAACATAAGGATTGCGACTGTGTGTTTATGTAACTTATGTAAAAATATTTTCGGGGGGCGTTTATATGCGCAATTTTTTGTCCAGCATTTTAGAAAATCTAAGTAAGTTAGAAACAATATCTCTTCACTGTACCAGATATATAAGTTTTCTTCAGGGTATAAGACAACTGACAATAAATTCAAAATAAAGGAAAAAAACATGTTTATCTTACATTTCCTGAATTCTTTTAGGAAACTATTAACACATGCATTAATCACAATTATTGAGTATCGTTACTTTGCTGGACAATACAGGAATGGTACATTTTCTGATGTTTACATGTTCTCCATGATCTTTCAATGCGAAAAATTAAAGGAAGTTCTAGTTTAGCGTTACGCTTCATCACTTCCTGGATGGATCTACTTGTTCTATCACTGTCCTGCTAAAAGTGCGATTTCTTGTCTATAAAACGCCTGCCTTAATAGGCTCCCATTTTAAGAAGAAACATTTGTATGCCTCATGTTCCAAGGTTTAAAGTTAAAAAGAATATATTAAATATGCCTTTGACGCCGTTTGACAAGGGCTGATGGAACTTGTGATATTGATTTGTAGGTAAAAAAGTTGATTTTCATGTTATATGACAATCGTGTAACACTTTCTTATTTTTACCAGACTTTCTCTCTAGGAATTTCCCAGAGTTAATTAAAAATACATTTTTTGTCATCAAATTACCGATAATTAGCTTTTATTCATAATGTGTTCAATTACTAACGAGAACTCGGACTGCTAATACATTAAATTGACATGGTCGTGGTTTTGCGCAAATACTTATCAACCGACGTTACCTCAACTCGGTCGTTTGTAGAGCGTAAATAAAAACAATACGAATTCTCTGCTCCCCTACAATATACATGCGGGAACTGTACCTTAGCGCGAAGTTTCAACAGTGTTTCACTAGGTAATTTACGGCCATTGTTCGATATCGATCTACGAAAATACCTTTCAGCACCGCTGATAAGTTACACTGAAAAAAGCAGTTCACTTGAAATAATTTATTGGATTGTTCCCTACATCATTTCTCTCTCATTTCTTGCGTCAAAAATTTACAATTATCAAGGATAACGTCATTGTTTACTTGTACAGAGTGTTTTTGAAAGTGGAGTTTTAATTTTAACAACTGGTTATTTATATCTGAATAAAACAATATGAACAAAAACACCAAATGTTGATACAAATTATGTGTTTAATTTATGCTACTGGCTGTCAAATTGCTTCTATTGCGACTTTAGTTCTCTCACGTAACACTTCAACCATCCGAGTTGTATAGTAAAGATTCTATACGTTCATACCATGGGTTTAAGTTTAAATTAATCAAATAAAATTAGATCCATGGGATGGATTCACCAATCAGGCAAAAAAATTGCAAACTTCGCGTAATCATAGTTATTGAGTACCATCATGCAAAAACCACGTCTCTCTAGAATATTAAGTGATAATTCTCCGAAAGCACAAGTAAATCATTTGGAAAACATGCAAATTTCCCATAAGTAGATTAAACATGTACCTATATCAAAAATTCGTTCTTTGGACCTCATGAGATAGCACTTCGCAAAGAGGCAATATGTTTGTAGAGTGAGAATTTCGAAGACATTCTGCATAAATTAAAATTATGTCCACAAGCTCCTTAATATTGTATATGTGTACCAATTTGAACTAAATGTTTATCACTACTCACAAAAAGTTAAAATGTTTGTTAAATTACTAATAATTATGTCCACAACAAGCTTATACTGACATCTAAATTAATAGTAATCTAATCAAATACTCCGATCAAAACTTAGAACAAAAACAATTATCAAAATGTTAAAGAGCGATGTTAGAAATATCAGCAAACACTGATTTATTTCGGCAAGCTAGTACGAATGAGTTTAATATTTGTTTAATTATTAGAATATTTTTTTTAACGTTTTATTTTCGCTTTAACCTATTAAAATTACCCCCCCCCCTCTTTTTAAAATTTTCTGTACAGGGTGTTAAAAAAAGAGTGTAAAATATTTCAGGAGGTAATAGTATGAACCAAAATAAGCAGAAAAGTCTTAATAAACATGGGTCCGCAAAGTAACGGTTGCGGAGATATGGACCACTATTCGTTTTTCAAACATTTTATTTTATTAGGAATAAACCGACAAAGGAAGCTTTTAACAAACAAAAAACAAAGTTACAGAAGATGTTCAAAGTGCCCTCCGTCCATTTCCAAGCAGGCACGACATCTTCGTCTCAACGATATTCGAACTCTTTCGAAAACACCCTCCTTGGTTTGGATTTCTTGACACTTTTGATTAATCCGTAGCTGCAGCTCTTCCAGGCTATTTACAGGAGTACCATACACTAATGTCTTCAAATATCCCCAAACAAAGAAATCTAGAGGGTTCAGATCAGGCGATCTTGGAGGCCATAAAACAGGTCCGGCCCTTCCTACCCATCTATGTGGAAAAGTTTGGTGTAAATGCTCTCTAACGGCCATGGAAAAATGAGCTGGAGCACCATCATGCTGGAACCACATTTGTTGCCTCTGATTCAAAGGAATGTCTTCCAAAAACTCATACAGTGTGTTCTGCAGAAAGTTGAGGTAAGCAGCGCCTGTTAATCGGTTTGGTAAAACAACAGGACCTAGAAACCTGTCACCTACAATACCCATCCAAATGTTTAATGAAAAACGTGCCTGATGTCCAGATTCTATTAGAGCATGAGGATTTTCGTCGGCCCAAATATGCGTATTGTGAAAATTAAACACTCCATTTCTTGTGAACCCGGCCTCATCAGTAAAAAGAATGTTTGCAAGAAAACGAGGGTCTTCAGCATCATGACGTAGAAACCAGCGGCAAAAAACCAAACGTGCTTGATGATCATTTATTGGATTTAAGGCCTGTACTCGTTGCACATGGTATGGATAAAGCAGTTGCTCGTGAAGGATTCTCCAAACAAGAGGACCACTAATTCCTACCTCGGCTGATATTCTCCGCACACTCGTACCTGGATTCTGCTCTACCAGTGCTAGAATTTCTTCTTCTGCTCTAGGAGTGGATACCGACCTTGGTCTTCCGGATAAATGGCACTGTTTGCTCAAGGAACCGGTATCACGCAATCTTTGGTGAATTCTTCCAAACATGCGTTGTGAAGGAATCTGGCGATTTGGATAAGCGTCAACATAAAGACGTCGCGCTTCGGTGGCGTTCCCATTAGCACGACCATACATGAAATGCATGTCTGTTAATTCTGCGTTAGAGTAACCAGCCATAGCGAAAGAAAACTTGTGCACTGAGAACAACTGTCAAATACGTACTGTTTATTTCACTAAACATCAACCAACTATTATAAGAAAATACACAACGTTTTTGCAAAATAAAAAAAGGGGCTAAAAAACATAAAACATTCCATATCTCCGCAACCGTTACTTTGCGGACCCATGTTTATTGAGACTTTTCTGCTTATTTTGATTCATACTATTACCTCCTTAAATATTTTACACTCTTTTTTTAACACCCTGTATAATTTTACGTCTTCAAAAATTTGCTGTGTTATTGAAATGTATGAAAGAGTCATAAATATTCATTTTTTAAATCACTGTTAAATAAAGCTCTGATATTTGATTTCATGCAGTGGTTTTTACATGAGAAATGTTTTCTTACTTTGAGGAGTTTTACCACCTTGTGAGTTTTACTGTGGCTTACGCAATTCAACATCCTCTGTATCCCTTTTGTCATATACACGAGTATTCTCATTCCGTGATTCCGATAAATTTTGTACATAAAAAGATATTATTTTTTTCAGTGTGTAAGCGTGATTAAATCGTTCCGCTGACAGTTACAAATATTTTTGTGAGTGTAGGAATTTCAGACCATTGTTCGATACCGATCTGTCAAATAATATTTCAGCGTTAGCGTTATTGAAATATTAACAGCGGAACAAACAGAAACACTAGGTTCTCTTAATCGTCGACTGTGGAAAACGCATTTTAATAATTCACAACCAGGAACACGTATTGTTCCGTATTCTGGATTTCTAGAAACAATGATTAAAAGTTACGAATTGAAGAACGGCGAGAAACAAAAACAATTTTTCGACAATACCTTACAGAAATAAATGTAATTGATTTCAGATGAGTAATATTGAGTGACAAGTTTGATTTTCCATTATTTATTTATCGATTTTTAAAAGAGTGTAAGTTTAAACATATTTCGTCACCAATGAGGTTATATTTTCTGTTCTAATACGATTACATACGAGGAAATCCAAACATTAGGAAGACTGTGAGATCATTTAGTTATTACATAGACTAATTTACAGGGTGGGTCCATGTTAATTATGTATTACGTGATTATAAAACAGTTTGACGAATATTTCTAGAGGATATAGGAGCACAAATACAGCCAGATGTTGGAACCAAAATATGGTAATTGAGCCAAATATGCCATAAGCCAAAGGTGCTTTATTTGCAAATTATATTAACAGTTACAAGAAAGTTTGAGGTTCACTGGAACTCTGAAAGATGAGGAACCAGTGACCTCCAAACGTTCCATCACATAAATCATAGCAGATAACAAACGAACGCTATTAAATCAATTAATTTCGAGAATACTCTAGTTTTAATTAAGCGAAACTGTCACCGAACTGGCCATTTATAAATTTTCTGCTTGTGAAATAAATTAATGGATCCGTGCCGCTTCCGAATGCACTGTAACAAATTGAAACCGGAAAATAAATTAAAGCTTTTACTATGTCTGAATGAAATCCAGACGTTCTGTGGCTGTAGTCGTATGTAAAAAAGTCATTTGTCAGGTAAGGATGGGCCGTAACAGTAACAAATGACGAACGGAGTCCACGAAAAAATTACTAAAAAAGACCCGTATAATCTTTACCCGTATATAATCTGATTGTGACCCCTTTTCTCTGTTGACGTTAACAAATAAAGGTAGCTTAAGCGTTTATCCTAAATCCCGGAGAGTGCTTGCAAGGGTTAACATATATCTGAATAGCTCGTTGAAAAATTACCAGTATTAATAATTTTACGTGAGCACCAAGTCGGCTTGTCTTAAAAACTACATTCAGTATGAACTTTGTGTCACATACACTTTAAATCTTGAATGTCTACAAATATGTACGTACAGAAAAAGTCAAATTAAAAATAAATGTGCACGATTTCTTAATAGAAAATTTGTTCGGAACTGCTAACATCACTGTTGTATTTACGCGTAACATAATTTGACTGTCACTTTATTAGGGACTATATAGTGTTGCAATGTTACACAGAACATTTAAACTATATATATTTATATAAAATATATCATTTTGGGCTCTTGAGTTGGGGGAGTTCGGCTTTTGGTTTCAGATAACTGGCACCATTGGATGGTGTGTTCGCTGTGTGGTTTCTGTGTAATTCGAGCTAATTTTCCAGAAAATTCTGGCCAAACGGGTAACTTCTTGGATTGGAAACATTGAAAATTTTGATAAGCTTGCTCGTAATGTGTCTCAAGACACTATCTTCGCCAATAACTATTTTTATGTTTTTATTGGAAGATTTCCTTCACATTATCACATATGTATAGGTACTACATGTTCAAGATGGCGGATCCCTTGTTTTTTTTTTATTGTATTTATGAATTTAGGTTCCAGAATCTGAAAGCATAAAACAGGTTATCTACTCACAATTGTCTAGAATTTTAGATTACTGATATAATTAAAATTTATTTTTTTTGTGGAATGTGCACTTCCATTGCCCAGAATGTACGCTTCTAACATTTGTGTAAACCGACATATTTTCTTGAATATGCTATAATCCACACACACCATATCAATAAATTTGAGTATAATTTAATTTTTTTATAATATTAAATATACATAAGCTTAGTCATAAAATATGCAAATACTCGTATTAAATATAATAAACAGGTTCATTAAAAGGTTTTGTATAAAATTATCACGCAATTTTAAATCGTGACTGATGAATCCGATGTGTTCTCCTGATGAATCATTTGACAATATTTGATTTAGTGATTTTCGTATTTTTCTGTTTCTATCATATTGTTCACATCCTAGTGTATAAACTCAATGTTATTTGCATTCTATTTTGTAAATTAATTTATTTATTTTTACTACAAGTGTTGAGTTTTGTGTTTTCAGTCATAGTGCCCTGTTCTAAATTAATTATTTTTAGTATAGTTGTACACATGTGAACAAGAAGATTAGGACAACATGACAAATTGTTTATTTGTTAAGTTTTTTTTTTATTAATTTAACATATTTGCCTGTCAATTTTAAAAAAATAACTATCATCTGCAGTATGAAAATAAAAATTAAGGTCTTTTTCTAAATAATTTGCTTCACACATGACTTGGCAAACCCGCAATCAGGCAAACATGATGATAAGATTAAAAATTTAATTCGAATATATGAAGTATTAATTGTTTTGCAAAAATTTATTGAATCATTGAAAATAGAACTTCCACAAAATACTACATTTTCCTGTTCCATTGTTAAATTATGGATGTATTATGAATTGAAGACCGTTACAATATCAAGCAGGATTACAGGATTCGAAATAATACTACAATACATTCAATGGATAGATAGTTAAATTTAATGACATGCTAGAAGTCCCAATTTCGCTATTAGTGAATTTTGCTTAATTATTGTCATTTCCTAAGAAAAACATATTATTCAAAATTGCGTTCTGTTGACATTTAAAACTTCTAAAACCATCTATAAAAAAACGTAATATTTTCAGATTATCTAAAATATACTCGTACTAAAAATATATCTAAACTCATTGTTCACCCAATAAAAATTAGAAATTATTTACTGCAATTGTCTAAAATTAATACAACTCTTAGTTGCTATAAAATTTGGGTACACCAATGCAAGGTTATGAAGCGTATAAAATTATGTAAATATCTGCGTTATATATTATATTTATGTAAATATCTCTATATTACAAATAAACCTAGCGTAGTCGTAGTTTATCCGCTGATTATGTGATATTGCCTAACTTTCGATTAATTCCATTGTAGGTAACGGAGATGCTGAAGAGTTCCTCAATGGTACACAAAAAATAGTTTTTATTTACATCTCATTATTCCTCTTGAAGTAAATGAGGCTATTAATATGTTAAAGAATTCTCACTGCCCGAATGTCAGTGACATAGATAGTAGAATTATAAAAAACACAGTTGATATATTATTACAGCCACTTATATCTTCAATTAATTTATGTGTTTGAATGGGCACTTTTCCTGGCATTTTTAAAATTCCTTTTTTAAAAAAGTGACTAATAAAGTGGAAAATTATTCTCCTATCTACCGTTGCAAAAATAATGGAAATTATTCTAAAGCAAAGTCTCTCCAGTTTTTTTTAAAGTAATCTTCTTAGAAATTGGAATATTATAGGCTAAGGGGACTGACAACTTATTGAAATCATATTTAAAATATATACAATTTGTTTCAATTAACGAAATTAACTCTGGCATATGGATAAATGTTTAATACAAGTGTCAGTCATTTTAGTTACAAGTATGATGGCGTCGCACTGGTTATCAGCAAATAATATAACTTAATCCAGATAAAACTCAGCAATTGTTTCTGCCAAATAAAATGGTTAAAAGTAATAATAGTGGTTTATTACATGTTTTGGGAATGGATACTGATGACTATCTATCCCGAGAATTGACATCCAGATATCTACAAAATGTTCGAAGATGAAAGTGTAAATGTTTTATTTACACCACTTAAAAATATCTCTTTGTATCATATTTTAATGTTTCAAATAATTGCGGTTAGGTACTTTTAAATTTACTAAAAACCTAAAGATCTGACTAACGACACATTTTCAAACTGCGGCACAAGGCGTCTGCTCTCTTTACTCAATTAAATTCGCGGCAAACAAAAAATGCACACCATCACTTTTTTACATGGGCATCTCGATTGTACATCTTCCTAGGAAATTTTTAGCGGTACAAGTGATTGGAACACGATGGCTATCTCTCACATAAGAAAGGTGTTGTCTACTTTTACCGAATTCTGTGCCTTCTGACAGAAAAAAAAATGAAGGTGATACAAATGCGGATCGGTCCATCGGACTCATCTGAGGCAAAAAGTGTAGCAGAAGGGATAGAAGGCGTGCATGGAGAAAGGAGATCAGCAAGAACTGAAGATATATAACGAGTTCGACCCCTAGGAGTGCATACACTCTCTCTGCAACTGTGCGCCGACGTTTTTATACATCACCATGAAATTCTTCAGTGTGAGTAATCAATTTTTTAAATGTGGGTGCCGGGTCTGAGGATTGTGTTGTTTTGTGAACGTGAATAGTGTTTTTTACCATGATAAGGAGCTTTTTAGATACACTGAGAAAATGCGATTATTTGAAAAAAGTTTTTTACACACATAAAAATGTTCACGTAAAGAAAATAATATTAATTTGTTTGGTATACTGCAGAAAATGTTAAAAAAACTATTCTGATACATAAATAACCATCTGTTATACATACAGTTAAATATTTTATTAACTGTGTTGATTTGTAGTTCCACATTTCTTTAAATGTTTTTTTTTTAATTCCTGAATGAATCTAATTTTGTTCTGACCTAGGTAATAAGCAATTAGCAATGGAAAATTTCTAAATAATATGATTCCAAAATTTTTATTATTTAATGAAGATTTAGAAAAGTGGAAAATAAATAAATTTGGAGAAAATATTTTAACTACATACATAATACCGTTAGTTGATAGTTTTTTACGTAATAGTTTACGTTTTGGTGAGGGCTTTACCTCAAACTGTTGTTTTTATTGGAAATGGTGATATTTTATGCATTTTTGGCGTGACTTAATATTTGTATTAAGTTTGTCGAAGTTTATATGCCATTATCTTAATAATTAATTGATGGCTTGAGTTAAAATAAAAATAAACATAAAATAAATAGCATTTCTCTAAGTAGTTGAGTACTTTATACATTTATAATACGAGGCATATCGGTGACTTTGCCAAAAACACCTCTTCAACGATTTTAACGGAATAGCATTCAATAGCATAAATTTTATTTTGACCAAAGCCATTACTTATATATTAAAATAACGGCACTTCATTCACATATATTGTTGTAAATTGCTGATGCATGCATTTTATGTAAATTAAATTGGATATGCGCTACAAAAAACCAGTTTCTAATGCTAACATAGTAGAAATTGAAATTATAATCAATTCATCAACCAGTCAATGCAAATATAATGTCGATTATTAAAGAATGTGAAAGTTCAAGTTTAATGATCCACTAGACTATCACAGTGCCCTAAAAAAAGCCTTAGAACTTAGAAGCATATGTGGTACAGTGGGACTAAATAACTTATTTTCCTCTGACTACATATGTACTGAGCCTTAATTCGACTGTTAAGCAGAATGCACACTGGTCAAAATTAAACAAAAAGTTCAAATGAACTGGGAATAAATTATAACACTTACGAAGTTGTGGCAGCTTGAAGTATTTTTATATTTCTTTTAAACGATTTGAAGTGCTGTGTCTGTAAATTTGGTACACGTGTATAATTATTGATAAGTTCCGTGGAAATTTACCTTTTAACAGCCACTTTGATAAAAACTTGGAGTTTCTTTTCTGTCTTGGATAAAAAAGTTTTGGACGCGCAGCATAAAATAATGGTGGTAATTGAAAACATTACTGTGCTTTTTAAATTTTGTTAAAGGGGTTCGATTTTACACTGTTTAAGAAACAAAAAAATTTTCTTTATAAAGGTAACTACAAAAAAAATCTATGTAGTATTATAAGTCTTTAGTGTGTATAGTTAAAAAAAAAAATTGTTGCTGATACAGATGATTTTCAAGCAGGATCATACAGTATGTTAATGATAAACTCCGCCAAATTTTAATGGTAGATTCTACCCTACTGATTATTTTGAAAATTAGATATGTGTATTTAATTCCGGTAGATATTTCAAACAAAAACATATAACAAAATGAAGCATCTTGAGATATATTTAGATAAACGTGACATTTTTAAATTTCCCAGCACGTTTATAGGAATTTGTGTTATTGATGACGTAGAATTGACCATTAAAGTTATAGTATATAGCAGGAGTCGGCAAGTAATTTTAGGTGGGGTCCGGATACTTTTGAAAATTTTTAACGAGGTCCAGAAAAAAATTCATATTTCTTATTTTTTTATTTTAATTTGGACTCAAATTTAATTTGCTTACTAACCATTAAGAACTCGCACACTCACACAATTGTAAAATACTAGGAAAACTGATAAGATTGACACTTAAACGTAAAAAACATTTTTTAAATAATTTATTGAGTAATTTATACTTTCAAAAAATTTTTGGCGGTCCAATATTTTACCTTCCGGACCTGGACCGCGGTCCGCCAGTTGCCGACCCTTGGTATATAGTAAGTAAAGCAGAGTATTTCATTAACACCTTGTATATTCGTAAGGAGTCTTAAAAACCATTTTTATTTGAACTTTTGTCTTAGTTTTGGTCAAGGTTAGGATGCTTCCTAATAAAAGTTTGACAGTCGAATTAAGGGATGAGAGACGCCCTGTTTTATAAATTGGTTTTTGCCAGCTTGACAGTATTCAAATTATAGTAACACCGCTCTGACATAATACTTTTTAGAAAACATTTGCTTTATCAAAAAGGTGTATCGCGTATTATATTTTTTTATTAATAAAGAATATTATTCGTTTTTATAAGAAATGTTACAAATTGATGAAGTTCTAATGAATGAAGAAAATGTTTTACACAATTTTTTACTACAGTTTTAAGAGATATTGGTCTAGAATTAAATAATTGAAAATTGTGATGAACTTATGGATCTGTACCCATTTCACCTAGTTAGTATTAAACTATTACAAAATTAGGAAACCAGATGGTCTCCTTTGAGGAGGATTAATTTTTTTTTAACTGTTAAATTTGTATTTTTTAAACAATTTTACATCCATTTATAATTTTCGTAAATACAATAAATACATAATGATATTAAATATATGATTAAAATTAAAATTAAAAAATTTGGGAAAATATTAATTGATCGTTATTAATTTATAATTATTGTCCTAAGGTATAAAGGAACATGTCTCGTTAGGATTTTATATATTTTGTTTGTATTTGCTGCTTTATTAAAGCAAAAAATGTAAATACCAATTTCTAAATTCTGGTCACCTTATATGAAACATATTTCTAATTTCCAGTCCGCCCTTCTTGTATTGTCCGCCTTGGCCTCCACCAGCGGCGGACCAGTACAACTCAAGCGCGGCCTGCCCACCTACTCGGCCACCACAGCCTCCCCGATCTACGCCTCTGCCAGCGCCGGCCAGCCGTCTTACACGAAGGCCTTCCGGTCCGCTCCTGAACTGAAATCTGTGTCTGCCGCTCAACAGTACGTCTCTCAGCCTGCTCCGTCGTATTCCGGCCCTAGCGCCCAGCAGTACTACCAACAGGCTGAACCTCAAGCTGTCGCCTATTCACAGCCTACAGGGGGCAAGTACGCTGCTTCTCCAGCCGCGCAGAAGGTAAGAGTGCGAGCGAAAGTGCCAGAGTGTGACAGTGGCGTGCGAGAAAGTCGTTTTTAGAGTTGATCGAATGTAAAAAATAATTTCAATATTTAAAAATAATGGACGAAATTTAGCTAACAGTGCTCCTAAACTTAACTCCTAAAACTAAAGCTAAAAGATAAATAAATAAAACATTTAGTATTTAGATATATATTTTTAAAAACGTTTTCAAGGTACTTAAATAAAACAGTAGAAAAAAGTGGAAATGGAAATTAAAAAACCAATAACAATATAATTCAAAATTATATTTTTTTACCATTTTTTTTAAGATGACGTCAGAAGTTAAGCCTGTCTTCAATAAAATTGTAATGTTTAACTGCATTATACGTAAAATCCCTGCAAAATGGGTAAAGCTGAGGCATATTAAGTCTCATTTCATTCTTGTCCAGTTTTCATCCATCAAAACCGCAATGTTAACAGTAAAGCAATGTTATACATATATTACACTAGCTCAGTGGCGGCTCGTCGTATAAAGCAATCCGGGCCTCACTGTAAAATTGGCTCTCACACAGTATATTTTAATATCTACTGTTCTACTATTGATCTAAATAAACAGTTAGGTAAACTAATTTCCAATTACCTATGACATTTATCTAAAATCAAAATAACAGTATATCGTCACTATATATATAATTCATTTAATAAAATTTGTTGTGATCATTTTAGATTCCTCCATTCTGGAAATTATAAACACCGTTTCTCATCGAATTTAATGCTCCTTAAATAAGAATAATTGAGATTTACATTTGATTATTACAATTTCATACAAAGGGTTATTATCACAAGTCGACTGTAATGATTCAAAGTATATTCATTGACTGTGCTAGCGACGGCAATCGAGCTAAAAATCGATGTTCCCGTTCAGGCCGGACATAGGCAGCAAACTTAATAAGAAGTTCGTTTTTAACCTGTCAGAGCGCTTTCCCTTTCACAACGATTTTTTGGACTGGATGATTTCTTGTAAGGAAAGGGGCCGAAGGCAATCTCCTCTCTAGGAAGTCGACGGGTTCAGAATGAAGCTTCGAGCTGAATGCTGACGATAATAGTCATTCATAATAGTCTTCATTTACCTAGAAATTGTGCCGAACTTCGGGATATTTTCCTGTTATTTTAATCCACACAGCATTTTAATCTTTCCGAATTTTAAATTTTTTATTAAACCGCATCGAGCTACCAGCAGTGAGATATAACGACACTATAGAATTTGTTAAAAGATTGAATCTCCCAAATTAGTCAGTCAAAATATAAACAAATTTCTATTGTAAATATCTAGAAAACCAATATATGCATTTAATATTTCCAAAAATAGAGATTATATTTCTAATTATATAGTAATTACATTTTAGCTATAATTTACTTTAATTCGTCTAGAATTAATTAATTTATCTTGTCAGATGCACCGCTGCTGTAATATCAACTCCTAATTCTAAGGATTTGATGTAAATTGCCCAGGACATGTGTCATATTCACACAAAACAAGAAAAGCGGTCTGTTCGTTTGATCAGACATTTTTATTGCCATATTTTCGGACCCACTGAACATGAATCTGAAGTTAATTAGGTGACAGCACCCATTATTTTCGAGAAAATGCCCCATAATTCTCAACAATCGGATTATTTGCGAATACATATGTTTAGGGATAGTAACTTCGAGGAAGAAGCTTCACCTTCTTTGCCAAAACCAACAAAGATTATTTTCATTGGTCCTAGTTAGGTATCTTTGGAGTTGAGGAAGCAGAACCTTGGATGGATCTAGCAAAGTAGCTTGAGTAACGTTAAAAAATCCTGGATTTATATTTCAGTTAGGCCAAGTTTTTTGCTCATAGTGACTCTTCCTATTTCTACTGCCCCAGACACACTGAAAACAGGGATACCTACTTAGTAAATCCAGATTGCTGTCCCAAGATAATAGTAATTATTTTGATACCTCCACAACTTCGCCACTGTTTCAGCTACCGTAACTTTCTTTCAGTTTCCTTTCCAGATTCGCGTTCGAAAATAAGGATGTTCTTCCACGTTACAAAGTATATTTGCAAAAAACCCATTTTCTCGAAAGTTATGGGTGCTATGTTAGTTATATTCTTATTCAACTAATAAGAAACCATAACAACAGGGTCTGAACATAAGAACAGGCCACTTTTTCGTTGTGGGCCTGTGTTACCTTCTGTTATTGTTAATTGATATACAAAAAGCAAGTATTAGAGCAAATTATTAAAATATATATTTAATTCTATGCAAACATTATCACATATAAGTTTTGGTGTATATTTTTTTGAATTATAACAATGACTAACAACCAAATAGAAAATACACCGTCTGGGAAAAATTGTTTTTTGGGAAAACCAGTCTAATAACAGTCATATTTATGTTGCACAAGCAGAAAGAAACAGATATGTTGTTATTATAAAAATGAAAAGATAAATTTACGAATATCTCCCTGAAGATCATGATACGGAAATAATTGGTCGATATCGAATATTGTTGCCTCACAATTTTGGAGAAAGTAACAAATGTCTCTTATTTATTACGTGCATCTGTGGACTTTTATTTTTTACAAACAAAATTTCTCACCTCACCTGACTCACCCGAATAATAATAAAATGAACTAGAGCATGCATTGGCGCAATGTGAGTTAATTAGTAGTCAACGTGAGCGTGAGGATAATTAAGGCCACGAAGTAATAAATTTCAAATTTCATATTTTCTAAAAATAAGCAGGTTGAATAATGCAGTTTTTGCTATCGTATTTTATTATTTTACTTAAAGTAAATGTTGATATTATACTAGTAATTCTCTTTCTTTTTAAAAATACACTTAATTGAAATGGAAAAGAGAAAGTATTTTTCATACAGCTGTTGCTCATTAATTTAATATGACAAATTACCTCAATAATACAGTTAGGTACTTATTTTTGACAATGTGTTTACTTTAATTCATCAACTTTTACAAATTAATGACTTACCATTGTTTTCTTTTATTCGTAAATTGCAAATAACAACTGATACTTTATCCGATGTTGATGATTACTTACTAGTCCAGGTATGTTCAATATAAATCCCTGAAAACATAGTCGCACAATTTTTTCCTTTGAATAATTAAGCATTTCACAAAAAATACGCTTTTACCTAATGGACTGTTCTATTGAAACGACAAACTTCCCAAGAAAAATATTGTTGCTTTTATTTCGGCAAGCGTGGGATGTTGCAGATCTAGTAAGTTATGAAAGATATTCAAATCCGAAGTTTCGAAGTTCCGGATCCATCCAAAGGGCCCTTCGTTCATCCTTTCGCCTGGGTTATAAAGCCTTACTTCTGATAGTAGCAACAAACGGTTAGATTTCAGCTTCTTTGATGTAACTTACTAAAACTAATTAGTAATTAGTTTGATTAAAAGAGACCTTATTATCAAGCAACGGCGTGAAGTGGCGCGAAAATATATGCATGTTGATGAATTCAATATATTACCCAGGCGTTCTAAAAACATTCAGCAATATGCCTTGAAGGTGCTTTTAATCTTACAATGCTGAATACCTAATACATGTGATTCCTTTGTATGATTTCCTTTCGATTTATTTTCTCTTGAGATCCTGTTATGGTATTATAAGATTTCTTTTAAGGAATCTGTATGTTACAGAAGATAACATAAACACAAAGGTGGAACAACTGTTATAGACTGCTTTCTATTAAGGGGAAAGTAATTCGATAGTCCTGAAACTTTGAAAAATACATGAGCCAAAAACATTTAAAATATAATAGACAAGTTATATCGCTGCTTTGAATAAAATGTGATTTTATGTATGGGCATTTTTTGCCTTTGTTATCTCTTTGGTTGTTCTTAAAAACAGACTTAACAGTTTTTCACATAGTACACTTGAATAAAATCGAAAACATGTTATTTCAAAGTTTTATATCAGAAAACTGTCTACGATTGGCTCTGAAGGTGCATTCATTCTAAATTTCAGGAAAAGTATATGGAAAGAGTAATGTCACTAAAATAATGGTTTTAAAGTCATTAGATACTCCACGGAAAGGATTGAGATAAATAAAATTTATTAGATACAATTAAATAATTTACTTGTATTTGCAAGTTAAATTGAATTAAAATGCTCAATAATTAGTTTTAAAAAATAATTTAAAAAGCTAAAATTAATTAAAATATTTGTTGTACAGAATTAAATATTAATTTCTTTTGAAAAACATTTTTTTAATATACTGACGTTTGTTTGGAAATGTTACTTTAATTATTACTATCATATATTTTTTTAGATTTATTTCTAAATTATTTACTTACTAACAAAGAATACAGATATTTTATACAATACAGGGTGATTCAAAACTTATCCAAAAAAACATTCTGGATGTACAGGGAACCCTTACAAATACAATTTTGTAAAGAAAAAATCAAAAAGGTCAGTTCGAAATTGATTTAAAAATACACTTCTGTACGGCACTGGAAACTGGTCCACTGTAAAACCTGACCTCGCACAATGCGACCGGTATGGCGGCGTGATAAAAACGGACAAAATCTTTCGCAATGAAAGAAATATCTAAATAGAATTTTATCGCACCTATTTTATATCGGCAAATTCAAATGCTTTTTTAATTATTAATAAAATTAATTTGTGTTTTTAAATAATAAAATCATTTGACATACCCGATGCTGCAACAGCAATTGTTCAAAATTTTATCCGCTCATGTGTAAACACATTTGGGTCCGTCTTACTCATTTTCTACGAACTAACACAAATGATGTCTTGCTTCACCATAAATTAAAACGATATCCATCAATTCTGAGTTGCTATACACGCAAGCCATTTTTGACACTAACTACTAAATAAATACGACAGATAACGGGTAAAAACTACCGCAACGACGGATTTCAGTATTAGGAGTCACATGGCTCTCCACGCGTATTGCGAATGACGCTAGAGACTACAGTTGTCCAGCTATGTAGTGGTTCAATGTGCTATAACTTCAATATTTTTTTTCTCAGAAACTATAAGGATTTTGCAAAATTTTTTTTTACAATATTGACTCCATTTCTCATGCCGCATCTATTCCCAAATTTTTTTGGATAAGTTGTGAATCACCCTGTATATACAATAACAAATACAAAGCAATACAATATAATAACAGATATTTTAGTGAAAAAAAAATAAGAATTTTTCCAAACAAGGGGAAATGTTAAAGAAAAACAGGGAATTACATTATCTTCTACTCTAATAACCAGATTTGTTGAAATCAACATTTTAATAACCAAAATAAAAGTTATTTTGCTTGTTAGGTGGGAAACTTTTAACTCCATAAGTGCGGTGATTGTCATGCTTCTACCCTTCACGATTCATGCGATGCCTCTATAGCATTTTGCTGGTATTCACCGTAGACTAGAAATATATTAAGTTGATTTTCGGTATACATATGTATCATTTTGTAATAACAAACGCACTTTCTCATCTGACATCATAATTCACCCATTACATAAAAACCAAAAAATTATTTTAATGTCGTATGTTTATTATTGTTATAGCCTACTTATATAATTTCCATTGTCGAATCCATCAAATTTCATTCATTTTGTTTGATATGACGTCATTCCTATTCGCAGCCCCTATCTCTGACCCAAACGTCGCGCGGAAATACTATTTTCCAAATCCCCACCCCGTATTCATTTCGCTTAATTTTCACGGCGTCTGGGTTGACGGATTTGATGTGCTCATCTACCTGTCTACCCTTTCTTATCCCCCGAAGGCGAACATTACATGCCTTGTTGGTTCTGTGAAGAGATGACGCGATTATTTTACTTCGTTAAACAATTATAGTGTCTCAGGGAGACTCCCTTAAACAGGTAAACGTTTCGTAATATGGGTACACGAAGGCTTTGCGGGATTTTAGATTTAATCTCGGATAGAACTGCCGTTTTGTATGTAAACAACATTATGCAAATCTGTGTCTAAGAAGGTAAATTAATTTCCCCTCAGTCATTATACCCTGAAACCTGAATGGCATTTTCTTCTGTCCTTCCTGGTCTTTGATTTAACCCAAATACGTCATTCATTCCCGTAACTTTGAAAAGAGACTGTCAGAAATGGTTCATCAAAAAATTACCAGTAGTTAGAATACATTTCAGCACATAAGTCTCTTTTGGTACTACCTATATTTATTTATTTATAAATGAGTCGTGTTTACATGCGAAACGCATTTTAGAATTAATATAGCAATTGAAAATTAGCATCACAGTGTAATTGTGCTCGGTGATATGAGTTTGTAGGCAATATATTTTCAATTTTTTCATTGTTTTGCTTACAAAACCACAAAACCTTGACTTACTGTATATTGTCGGATTCACAATTCAATTGTCTGTAATGAGATTAGTCTAAAATTAATACAGATTAAATTATTTTTCAATCACACTGTTGAACAAATAATGGATATGAATTAACATATGCTTTATTTATGTGAAGAAATTACTATTCAACTAACACAGAAATTTAGCTTGATTTGCACATTCACAGAAATGTTGCCTGTGTGTTCCTTTATCATTCTCCTTGTAAAAATACTGGGTGTTTTATTTTTAAATCAGTGTTTCTCCATATCTTTGCACAGTTGCCTTTTTGATTATATATTCTAATTACTTGAGACTTTTTACATATTTGTTTAACGAAATTGCTCATATTAAATATTTTAAGTTCCATGTAACGCCATTGTTTCCATTGAGTATTCCATCAACATGGTTAACCGCAATCCAGTGAAATATTTATGTATGGAATTTGATTGAAATACACTTAATACGGCGTGCTCTCGTAGTTTGAATATGTAAATGTTTTCACATGCCACTACTAAAATTTGCGGAACATACTCCGTACATATTTAATGAAAAAATATTTGTATGGGACGATTGGGACCATATAGGAAACGGAACATTTGCTCATATAGTAAAAAATTTGCAAGTGGTATGCACAAAACTGAAAAACTTGTAATATAAATTTTCGTTTAAACACAATGATTAACGTTTTAAAGTTTATTAGTTTTAAACCATCAATTTGTATACCTACGTTCTAAGTAACTGATCAAAATTCTGATAGTTAAACCTCATTTTGTAGTGAAGAGAATTCTGTCAAAAATAAATAGTATACTATATAAAATGTCTCAAATCATATAACACCGTAAATGTCAAAAATTTTCAGTATATTTCCCCCCAGGGTCAGGCCAAGAGAATATTTTTGTTGTCATAATTAATAAACTAAAATAACTCACTTGATGAGTTACAAAATAGGGGTGGAATTCTCAAAAAGACGTTTACTTTGCCTATGAATGAAAGAATCCTTGATTTTTTTAGGGCATTCTTTATTAAATCTGACAGACCGCAAAATTGTAATTACTTTCTGTTTTAGTAGTGTTCATAATAGCAATCTGTTCAAAATTACCTATAAAAATAATGTTTTAAGTCAACGTTTTCCATATAATTGTATTGTAAGTATTTATAAAAATTAAAACTTATATTTCATCATACACTATAAAGAAAGATAAACAAAATCGAAATAGACAAGCTCACAGAAATGTAATATTTACCTGAAATTTTCCAGAATGTTGATGGGAATTTTGAGTCTTGATAATTATTGTACCTGAAGACCAGAGCGCCATTAAAACATATAATATAGATCTTATTATATTAAATTAGTAACAATGTTAAAAATTCTTTTTTATAATCATGTTATATATTTGCAATACACAAATATGTATATACCTAATGCACACGATTTAGTGAGAAAAAATATATAGAAAATTGATAAACATTGAGCTTAAAATATATATCTGGTGAATAAGCAGATATCGGTAAAATATTATGTGCTTTATTTTATTATTCTGCTATGCTGGCTTATGATCAAGTTTTCATATAAATAATTACTGCTTTGACAAGAGATATGCTCATTGTCGTAAATTTCTAATAAAAAGTAAGTTTAACGTTAAATAATACTCAAATTTCATTTTTATAATCTATGAGTTTAAACATTTCTTTCTTGTATTGATATCAATTCTTTAATACTGTAATTAAAACAAAATTGAGAAACTCTGTATTATCATTGGCGCATCCGGCAAATCATAGAAATAGTCAACGATTTTACAGTTTTTTACAATCAGGGCACCTTTCCCTGTCATTTGCGTACTTTGACGTTTTATACACATAATTTTTCATTAAATGTCAAATTAAACCAAAATAATTTTTTTTGGTTTTGTTTAATGCTAGGCGAAAAACAGCTGCTTGCCTCGGGCAGCTAATATCCACGGGCTACAAATGCTCATTTTCTGCCCTTGTGACACATTAGGTACACTGTAGTTACCCTTTATTGATAGTACCACATTTTTTTGTCCATAGTAATAAGAGTAATAAAATTATAATAAATGTCCTTGCTTCAAATTATTTGAATACAAAATGACCACGACAATAAAATTTAGTGCATAAATATGGCAACAAATTGGTGTTACGTAATTTTTTAATAAAAATAGCCATACGGTCTTAATTCTTAATCCAACCCAGTTCATCGTATTTTTAAGAAACATGATAATATTTTTCATCCCATCAACAAATGTGTAACACGAGTTTAAAAATTATTTGTAATCCGGTTGCCTAGTAAATACTGTAACTAACATTTTCTCAACTTCTTCAAACTTGTACATTTCAGCTTATTTATCTTATTATTCTTAGTTCTGCGTTTCGTACAAATTACCTGTCAGACCATATCATATATTTAGTCTTAGTTTGGATAATTACTAGTACCATCTGATTGATTGATTGATTGTGCTATTTGGATTTTACTTCTCGTTGAAATTATAATATCATCCAGAAATGCTAGGCACTACTGTTAGCCCGGTGAAAATAGACATTTCAAATAACGAAAATTCCGACAGAGCTAAATTTTGGTGGAGACCTTGGGTACACCATTAGAAATAAAGTGTCAAAAGTCCCCATCAATCTCATGTGTGCTAAAAAAGTTATTCGGGGTTAAAAGTCAAAATATGAGGTTTTTTGGATTTTTTTCGAAAACGGTATGTTTTAACAAAAAAGTAGCCCTGACAAAAATTATAGATTGCAAAATTGTCTACAAAAATGGTCTTTATACTTTTTTTAAGAATCACCATTCCTGAGATATCGCGATTCTAATAGTTGAAGGAATCACGTTCTCTATGATATGCACACATTTCCACACCACCTGTGAGGTAGTGTACTTTGACGGGTTTTTTTAACGTGGTTTCCCCGACAGGCCTACTCCACGAACTGTTATGACGGAATTTTCAGGAATAATACTCTTTTAACTGTATGATGATTATTGACATTGATATTGGTTATTGACTTTAACTGTAGTCCTGATTTCTTTTGATATTTTAATCTGATTCATACTCTTCAAAGTAGACTTCAACAGTCATGTCTACTTCAATTTCTTCTTCTCCTTCCTCTTCTTCTTGCTGGATGTTCATAAATTCTTCAAATGAAGATGAATCAGCTGTCTCTTCATCGAAATCACATGAATCTTCGTCTGTTGTATACATTTGAGCAAGACTGGCTTTGGCAATTAGTACACGCTGGAGAACACGGTAACCCTACTCTTCTACAACCACATTTAGCACTACATCCTTTTTTGCAATTACAAAAAATAGTGTTTAGAAGTTTTTCCAGAGCAGGTGGAAGTAAAGTTTGAATCGGTTCCAAAGTATTATCTGTTAATTTCCACTTCTGGGTTCAGTTGATTGCCGAACCATGTCTGAATTTGATAGTATACTCGATACAAGTGTTGATTAGCAGAAGCCGATGTTGGAGGAAGATAAGATAGTTGTACTTGTTTCTTGTTTCGTGTATTTTTTACAGAAGTTAAATATCCATATTTATCTACACAATCATTTTTTTGGAGCTCCTTAACAGCAAGGAGAAAGCGAATTCCTTTTGTGATTATTGTTTGAGGTGAAAAATCAATTTCTGCAATCAATCAAATCTTTTTTCCAAATAATTTTAATACTGATGTTTTACCCCTCCTGAACATTGCTGATGTAGTATCGCAGCCGGTTATCGCATGTAAAAATAAGATATGGTTTTGGCATTTTGGATAAGCAGATAAACTTTTTGAAGAATATATTTATGTTCGCTGTTGAGCCTTTCCAGGTTTTAAAAAGTATATAATTTTATCAATTGGAGTCCTTGCAGTGAGTCAACATCTTCACCGACTACAATAGTTGTATTTGTTGCAATAAATTGTTCAATTGCTGTTTCAATTATAAGGACATCTGCGTCATTTTGACTAAGGGACCGAGTTTCTTTTGAGTGTATATTCTCAGAATAGTATAGTTTATACATGTAAGAGACACAAATAGGCATTTTTACTTGCATTAAGTGCCTGACTATGTATATACGTTGCATATATGCGCATATCATGTAGAAGGTGACTCCTTCAACTTTTAGAATTGCGATATCTCAGGAATGGTGGTTCTTAGAAAACAAAGTATAAGGACCATTTTTGTAGATAATTTTTAGATCTATAATTTTTGTGAGATATACTTTTTTGATAAAACTTACTGTTTTCGAAAAAAATCCAAAAAACCTCAAATTTTGACTTTTGACCCCGAATAACTTTTTTGGCACACATGGGATCGGTGGGGACTTTTGACACTTTATTTCTAATGGTCTCCAACAAAATTTAGCTCTGTCGAAATTTTTGTTATTTGACCACTATTTTTATGACTAATTTGACCGGACTATGTTGTTTGCGGTACATTAAGCCATTTATGCATGTTTGCCTTGTTGCGTATTTTCTCTAGAGAGCTTCTGCTATTTCGAATCTTCTCTGTTTGTGTTAACGTCAGGTTTATCATATTCACTGTTTTAGGGCTTACATTAATTTCTCTCAGGGCCATACCAATTGACCTCTTCTGACTCTAACATACGTTTGTTTGAAATTAATGAAAAGCACATGTGCTTTCTTTCGTTCTCTGCCTGTACCTCCCTTAAGCTAAATATTTTGTATTCTCCTATTTTATTTTCTATTTTTGGTCTGTTCTTGATGTGGGATGACAGAACCTCTAGAATTTTGGCAATCCTGAATAAGGATTACAATTTCCAATTTTCAAAGGCCAAGAGGTCATGCAATAATCTTACTAACTAACTTCCCGTGTACATTTTATACCGACTCAGCGTGTGTCCTTTCAAATTTACGGGTTCTGAGCCTTTACTAAACATCTCAGAACCGATTCCGCTTGCTGGAAAGCCGAGCGTCGTACTGGGAACACGACGAGCGATATCTTTGTCGGGTAATTGCGTCTTGAATAATTTAATGATGAGGCGAGCTACCAAAGCGTACGCCGGAGAAATTAAAACTGGTTTGCCGGGAGAATGCCGAGTTTACTTTCGTTTCTGCAGCACCGTGGAGTAAACACGATTCATATTAGTCAACATGTTGTTAATAAGAGTAATCTGACGATAGTTCAGGTAGCATAAAATTGGCGTCCCAAGTGGGGAATGAAATTCGTAATCTGTTTTTGATGCCTTGATATAAAGTCACTGGCAGTTCAGTAATGGGTCATAATATTTTTTCTGTAATCACTGCGAAGCGCTGCTAGTAAAAATGATACAGTTTCTACTTGCTTGGAATGATTCTTTTATTCCTTGAATGATTATTGTTAAACTTAAATGTCAGACCTATAGTTTGTCAGTTTTTCATTATACAGGGTGTCCCATTAATATTGCGAAAAAAATCAGGGGGAGTTTCCTTGACCAAAAATAATAATGAGAGTTCCTATAAACCTATGTCCGAAAATACTTCGTTTCGGAGATATGCGGTGTTGAAATTTAGAGAAAATACAAGGTTTTTACTAATATCTGGAGAACCCTAATTCCAATTTTTTTTCAATTTCATATATTTTATCTTTTTTAGCGGCGTCCGGGGACTCACTCCTGTTGATATTAATAAGTAAACATATGAGACGTCACTGCTTTTTCTTAGGTGTCATACTTTTTTCTAATTATGCGATTAAAAATACAACTATTTTGTCTCTTTACTTTTTTTGATATCTTGCTTCGTTTTCGAGCAAAAAATTAATGTCCTTTTATATGCATATTCTTAAGGGTAGTTGAAAACAAAAATAGAAATTCAATGTTTTAGTTATTTACTAATCAACTTTAACAATACATTTGAAGGAAAACAATGTAACAAGCTGAGAAACAATGCATACAATACATGCACAGGCGTTACAACAGTTGTTGAAAATGTGCACTTTCAACTCTAATACAGGCATCTATCCTACGACACATTGATTGGCGAACCCGTTCAAATATTCCGGCTGTGTGTCTAATTGTTTCACAGGATGCGACAATGCGGTTTCTTAATTCGTCTATGGTTTGCACTGGAGTCATATAAACCAAATGTTTGAGGTGACCCCAAAGGAAAAAATCCAACGAATTTAAGTCGGGAGAACTCGGAGGCTAGGGTTGAGTGCCTCTTCGACCTATCCAGCGATTTGGGTTGATATTGTTCAAATATTCACGTGCAGCTAAACTGAAATGGAATGTCATCCAAAAGTACGGGCAATTCATTCTCAAGAAAACGAAGATAAACATCTCCAATAAGCCTCGGTGGTAAAAAAATGGGCCTATTAAGTGATCTTCCACAATTCCTACCCATGCAATCACACAATTAAGCTATTAATTTTTTGCTCGAAAACGAAGCAAGATATCAAAAAAAGTAAAGAGACAAAAACCTTGTATTTTTAATCGCATAATTGGAAAAAAATATGACACCTAAGAAAAAGCAGTGACGTCTTATCAAATTACGTCAGAAGGCGTCTACCGTTTTTATAAACAAACATACCAAATTTCAAAAAAATCGGAATTAGCGTTCGCCAGATATTAGTAAAAACCTTGTATTTTCTCTAAATATCAACACCCTGTATCTCCCAAACGAAGCATTTTAGGATATAGGTTTATAGGGACTTTTTTTCTTAGTTTTAGTCAAGGAAACTCCCCCTGAATTTTTTCGCAATATTATTGGGCCACCGTGTATATCAAAGTCGTTTTTCATATTTCTAATGCATTTTCTGCAATGCTCGATATTTATGACAAAAGTTTATTGTTTAATTTTATATGGTCTAACGAGGTAAACAACATGTTACGCAAAAAAAATGGAAGAAGATAGGATATCAAAATTGTTGCAAGTCTGTCTCACCATCCTCTGTCCAATTATTAACGGTTTAGAAGTTAAAGGATGGTGAAGTTAAAAATAAATAAAATTGTGACTTTAAACCTGTGTCAACCTCTAACTCTGTCAGCGAAAATAATTGAAATGTATGCTACGCCAATGAATTACTTTTTTAATTGTGAATTTTTCGTCAAACTTTAACAAAAAAATGAGCTTATCAGCACATTTTTTAGATAGAACTAAACCACGTGAGAATGAGAATATAAGGACAATAATAATAACAATAATAATAGTAATACTAATAATATTAATAATAATAAATGAAAAACAACTAACTTGCCCTTTTCTACCTTATACAGATGAAGTTAATTACCCTCTTAAGTATAATAATGTAGTCCCTCGCCCCTCTAAATGATTCAATTAACAATTTTTTCCGGATAAAAAGTTGGCATTTTTACATCGGTGCCAGTTCCGTTGTAAACTAATCGTCCGGAGCGGCGTTTCATAAGGCCAAATATTTAACGGGAATCCTCCGGGAGTCATAATAAAGAGTTGAAAGGGGATTTTAATAAACCGTTGGAAACAAATGTCTCAGAGTACAATAAAGGGAATAATTAATTCTGGAGAGGAGGACACTTAGTCGGAGATTCCAGGGGTACAAATATTCGTGTCAATGCGTGGTTTTAAAATGTAGTGTCGAGTTCGAAATACAAAAAGAACAAAAGGGATGTGGGATGGTATAACCTTGAAGTTTTATGTTCTAAATGTAAAGTTAATACAGAAGAATGAGTTGTTGAAAGTTCAGTAAATGCTTTCAACTGCTGCCATATCAGAATTGATTTTAGTTTTGTTTTTTAGTATATAAAGCTGTTCATTATAATACTAAGACTATAATGAAATTCGTTATTGTACTAGTACTATAATAGAAAAAAAATCACCTCATGAAAATTTATTCGCATTAAACTATCTATTTTACACAGTTTACAGTTTGTTAAATTAATGGCAAAACTAGTTGATTAATTTTCTTGTTGTATTTGTATTACCTCCAAAAATTGCTGAAGATGTCGATAAATCAGAACCAGGATCTGACAAAAATTAAGCAAATAAATAAACAAAGTACGTCAGCAAATCTTCCTCATGTGTCATATTCTTCGTATGTTTACTTGTACACAACGCAATTTGATATAGAATTTGTGATTTTTCTGATAGTACGGTATATTAACCTATTATTTTGAAATGTTACCTATGCATTGCAAATATTCAAATTTAAATTTTTAAGAATTTAGTACTGAGGTACCACAGGGAACCATATTGAGTCCATTTCTGTTTATAGTGCATATTAATGTAAGTAACGCTTTGAAAAGATATTTTATAAATTTATTTGCACTTATTAGGACACATTAATCTCAGTTTATGGCGACCTTCCATATTCCGTATAGTATACTAATTGATGTATGTAATTCGAATTATAACGGATCATTATGGTACACTCCGTGTTATAGACAATATTTTCAGCTACCATTGTTAATATCCTTATAATACAGGGTTTCCCGAAATTCATGCAACAAAATTTGGTTATAGATTCTTAAGACAAATTTAGGGGACCCATATTTTTTCTTTTTGCCAACTGGCCCCCTATTTCGGAGTTACAGCCCCCTGAAGTCTACATAATTGTAATTCTGACGAATAGTATGTTGATAAAATACAGGATCACCTAAGGCAAGTCAAGGAATACATTTTTTTCATTAAAACTACTCTTCGATCTTAATGCAATAAATATCCATGTCAAGAACAAGAACAAACAAAAATGGCGTGCACTGTAGATGATGATTGTAAAATAATAGAGACATCGAAACGCATTTCAAATGACTTGCATAAAATCTCCAACCGTTATGTCGTTAACAAAAAAACTTTCACTCAGCGACCCAAATAAGTCATCTTATGAAAGAATTTCACTCAGACCTCGCCGCCACTGGTCCTCATTCCCTTTACTCGACTTTTAACTTTCAGAGAAAGTGTAACAGGCCGAGGAGTGGCTGCTTTAATTTGTCGGCGACTTTTTCTTCGGCTGATCTGATTGATAACCCAGAATCCACCTTGGCCATGGTAATTAGAAATTTTCCAGAGGGCACCTGTTGACTTCCACCAATAAATCTCTTCTATTGAAAACGGTCTGACAGCGACTCGAGACTTTTTTTAGCTACTGCCAGATCTAGGTTAGCGGGCAGTTATCGAGTATTTAAACTTAGAACACACTAGTAATACTTGTTGCGGAAATATCTATTACGTTATTTTAAATAAAAGCGTTTACAATAGAGAATATGAAAAATACGACACAAATCGTGTTGCCAGTCAGCCCCAAATGGCTGAGTGACATACCTGATAATAGAACTGTTCAAAATTTTGCCCCCGACGTGTAAACACATTTGGGCTCGTCTTACCCAGTTTCTACGAACTAACACAAATGTTGTCTTCCTTCACCATAATACAAATGTTGTCTTGTTTCACTATAATAGAAAATGTTGTCTTGCTTTACCGTAAATTAAAACGATATCTATCAACTCCGAGTTGCTATACACGTAACCAATTTTTGACACCTAAAAAACTGATATAAACACTATCGCAACAACGATAATACTAAAATTGGGGTAGCTCAGCGGTGTAAAGGTTGAAAATACTATTATCAATATCTTTTTTCTCGGAAACTGTAAGGATCTTACAAAAATTTTTGCGATATTAACTCGCAATGTATCTATTCCCAAATTTTTTTGGATAAGTTATGAATCACTCTGTATCTACACTTACTTAACTATTTCGCACCCTGTATGAAATTTATTACATGCACCATTTTTTTTATATTAGAACAAGAAGTGCCAAATTTTGAAAAATACTTGATGTTTTTCAATTTTTTTTTGTTCGGTGAAATTACATTACTTACAACTTTTCCCTTTGACTTCGCAAAACCACTTATCGAATTAGGCACGTAACGTAGGCTTTATCAAAGTTCCCCAGGCTTTAAAGTATAAATATAAAATAACTAGACATCTAATTGTCTCTCCGATAAGTATCAGCCCACGTCTGTGAGCCTATAATGCCTCTGGAAAGAAATTTCCTTTGACGAATTGGGATTGCTCTAAAACGGAGAATTAAACAACCTGCTCTGACTGTTTCTGTCTTCCTCCTCCTCCCGAGAGAAGATGAAGTAGTTAAATTAATTAAAAACTTAATTCTAAAGAGCCGATCCAGATTGATTCTGTTCCCATCTAAGTTTCCTAATTCGGTGACAACCTTATTGCACAAACCGGTTGTAATGGGAATTATACGTAAAATTTGTCGCTTAAGCTTCAAGCACAAACCGGTTTGTGCATGTAATGGTGGGGCAACGCCTTAGCTATCTACAGGGTCGGAAAGTCCCCATGGTTCATCGGCCGTTACGTGAGATCGATAAAGAAAGTCATAGAAATCCGTGCGATAGAGAAAGATGGCTATAATGAAGACGTCTAATAGTCACCGCCTATTTCGCCCTTCCACAAATAAGATCCACTTCTTATTTGTGGCTACTATAATTTTTCATATATTCATTATACCAATAGAGCTTTTTAGTAGGCAACCCCATGTATACATTGTCATAAAGAATTTCTCAGTATTTTTAATAGATCGATCGGACATAAGTGCCAAAAAAATGTTTTCTTTGTCCTGATATCGCGATATTCTGGTAATATATATATTTAAGCAGTTTCAAACCACAAGTGACAAACTAAAAGAATTATAGAATTTATATTTTTAAATTTATAGAGCAATATTAACTTTTACAGTAATTAATAAACTAAAATTATATTAATGTTACTGAGCAAGCGCATTCAAGTTAATTTCATGTAAGTGAAGTAGTCTCGCAACAGGATATCATTCTAGGAAAGTTTGGTTTTGGTTAAGAGTACGTCTATAATAAATCACTTGAAAAAAAACACTCAATAAACAGACTGACTCGGAACAACACCAAGAAAAACAACAAAAATACTTAGCAGAACTAGAAAATGTCAAGATTAAACAAAAGAAGAGAAAAAACGCTAATAATGACAGCGATGACATATCAACAAGATCTCACCTGCATATGAGGTTATTCTTCCAGAGCATTAGGAATAACATGGATAATGTAAAATTTTTGCTTTATTTACATTTAATGATATTCTTTCATTGGTGCATCTATTTTACGAAACATGTGTTGGCCCTTCTTAAATACTTCTAAATCCTTGTAAAAATAAGTTAATTTGAATTTGTTCATTTCTATAGCATCTATATAAATAGTAAACAAGGGTCAGATTCGATGTGTACAATTTCAACAATGTCAGTTTGTTGCGGGTTGTCATTGTTCATTGTAAGCGAATCACTTATATTGGTGACACTAAGATTTTGGGATTTTTAGTTTATTTAGTATTGTAATAATTTATGAAGTGTTAACAATGACATTTAGCTTAGCCTGCTGGTCATAGAATGGTTGACATTTATCCAGTTCTATAGTTTATAGACGGTGTTCCAAAATAACATGTAGATATTTTAAGGGAGGTTGCTAAGGAGATTTTATGAAGAAAGCTTCGTATAAAATGCTTGGTTTTCAATATGCGAGGTATTCAAAATTGAACTCTGAAGATTGTTTTCTGTTACTATTAGCCAAAAGCGTGAATGATATTTTGTGCACATATTGAACTTGTTATGCCTTCCATTTAAAATTAGAGTTAACAACCAGAAATTATCACAGTCTGGTTAAAACGTCATATTTTTATTTGTTACTATTTTTTTTTTAATTTGATAAAATAAATTTTTCATGCAAATATTGAGTTTAGTGTCATAGCACCATTTTTTAAATAAAAGTAAAATCTTTGGTACATTTTTAGATTTTCAAAATTACTATCCTTTCTTTTAAAATCATTGTTATTTATGCTACATATTGAGTGAGGTAAATTGCCAAAAACGGGCAAATGAGGATTTGGCAGAAGTATTTTAATTGTAGATAAAATAGCTAATTTTAAGACTCTATCTCTTGATTTGATAATATTTCAAGTTTTTATTTATTCCTAAAATAATTTGCATATATGTGTTACAATATAATTCAATGACAAGTTGGTTTTATTGCGGAATTGTTTGTTTTTTTGGCTTCAATGTAGCGTATTATTTTCACTCATAATTAACGGGTTTGAATGAGCCTAAAATCTATTTTGTTGTTGAAATACTCTACCAAAAAACATATATTCACATTCTTAAATTTTCAATTTAATTTGTTCAATGATTTTGAAAATGTTGTCAGAACTAAATAAACGTTGAAGTGTTCCATTTCTAAAAAGACACATTTACTATTAGCACATTTTCGATCTAATGTAGTTTATTGCTCTCAGGGAATTTCCTGATAACCTCTCTTATTAAAAATTAAAAAAAAATTTATACTTAGAAAAACTAATGAGCCCTGGCATAGAGAAATATGAATTACCTACCTACAATACTGTTTCTCTGTGTAATAATAATGCTACCTACTACTGTGAGACTGCACTTTTTGCGGCTTTAGATATATAAAGAAGCAAATATTTTTCATCACTTGGACATTTCATACTTTCTTTACCCTCATCTTTGTCAATTTTAATAACTCTCTGTAGTTTTTAAAAAATTATTCTCTAAAACATAGTTTTCGAAGTCGAAAAATAAAAAAAATTCATCGTTCTTGAATACAAAATCCGTACTTAGAATAAAAAATTACTTTATGCATTTGCTAAGTATAAGACGCCGCTCTGTAGTTTCATCCTGGTTACCTTGCATCATTACCCCGATTCCTTTGTTCAGCTGCGAAACAAAAGCTGTACGCGTGATGACATTCCAAGTCAAAGAGGTGTCCTTTTATTGCCTGGAGCGTCTGTAACTCGCATACTTTCGGGCTTCGTGAAATTGGAATTTTCAATGTTTAACTTCTTACTTTGAGCGAGGTATTGTTCCGAGGGAACGCCCCTTGGTGATTTACGTAACGGAGTTTAGGGGAATTAGAGCTACAGAAAGTAAACTACTAATTTGCAGAAGTTGGTGTTTTCTTTGGGGTTGGAATAAGGACGGACGCTAGCTTCTTCATATGCCCCAGTAAAATACCGGGGAAGTTTGGGAGTTCTAAGCAGTATAGCCAAACTTTTAATTAACTAGGGCAAAATACAGAGTTATTTTTCAATCGAATATCAAACTGGTACACATAAGTTCGGTTAGTTTGGTTTGAAAGTACCGAATATAAATGGTCCGCTTCGCGGATGACGTCACGTCAGTGGTGATAGATATGTATAATCAGTAGAACGATATGAATTAAAAATTATTTTAAATTAAACACAAATAAAATGGGAATAATCCTGTGGCCAAAATAAGTATTGCAAATTCAGTTATGATTAAATATAAGACTGTAATATTTAGTTAATAAACTATATAGATTTGCCAATCGAAAACTGGCAATGATAGGTTTGTTTTTGCAGCAATCAAACTGTTTTCAAACTATCAGATATGCTATGTTAGTTAAGTTGTCACGTGCTATTAGAGTTTAAGGACACCAATGGTCAAATACGAGTATTTCTGACAGTTTCAAATCTTTCCTCAACAACTGCAGACCTGATATTCATGGCCACTCACCGAATGACAACCTTCCACAACAATACATTTATGATTCTCGAATACAGCAAAAGAGGTCGCAGGGGATTGTTAAAGGTTTACAAAATATTAGCATGCATCTATCTTAACAGTTTTCCAGAAAAATCAGGTTCTTTTCTAAAGTTCGAAAAAGTAGCTATGTAACAGCATCAAGAAGGCCTTGCAAAACCACCTTTCTCTCACATTTCATCAAAACTGGGACTGACGGTGTTAATATTTACTGGCATGTTTAAAAAGTTGACAAGCAAAAGTAAACCACTAACAACAACTAAAACAAAACGCAAAACGAAGCAAACTAAAACCTGAACACAACAAGGAAAATAATACTTAGACCGCTGATTTACATCAATTGCTCGAAGTGTCCTCCATTTTCATTAATACACAAACCAATTCGGTTTTTAAAAGACTGATTGGTTAGCATGTCTGGCGTAATTTCTTGGAATGCTACTGTAATGCGCTGCCACATATCTTCCGCGGTAGTTGGTGGTGTAACGTAAACTTTGCTTTTTATAAAACCTCATAAAAAGAAGTCGCAACTTGTTAAATCTGGACAGCTTGAAGACCAACTCACTGGTCCCCCAAACCCAATCTATCTGTTGGGAAAAGTTTCGTGTAAACACTGACGAACCGCAGCAGTACTGTGAGGTGGAGCACCATCATGTTGCATCCACATTCTTCGAAGTGTAGCTAAAGGAATGTCGCCTAACAAATCTTCTAGAGTGTTTGTTAAAAAGTTTAAATACCTAAACTGCTTCAGTTAGATGCTGGTCAAAAAAGAATGGTCCAATGAGATGGGTCCCAAAATTGCTCCCCACACGTTCAAAGACCATCATTGGCTATGAGTTGTCTGGAATTGGTGAGGATTTACTGTGTCATAATAATAGCAATTATGACTATTAATGAAACCATTTTTATGAAAAGTAGCCTCATCAAAGAAAATGACCATCAAAAAAATCATCATCTTGATTTAACATCTCAAGTGCCCACTGACAAAACTCCAGTCTCCGTTGAAAGTCTACTTTTAGTAACTCTTGGTGTAATTGCATGCGATAAGGATGTGCTGTGCTGTGCTTTCGTAAAATCCTATGTATCGACGTTGTACTAATACAATTGCAAGGCCTTCTTGACGCTGTTACATAGCTACTTTTTCGGACTTTGGAAAAGAACCTGATTTTTCTGGAAAACGGTTAGAGATACGTATGGACAACCTTATAAAGTCTGGGAAGCACCGGACTATGATACGAAAGTAAATTATTCTCTAACGACTCGTGGTGGACTATTGTAATTCTTTTATCGTACTATGTTGATATTTTTTATACGTAATAATTTACAAAATTTATCTTAAGATTTAAGGAATTATTTACACGAATCAAAGAAAAATATAAATATTGGAAAGTAATTTTTCTTTTACTTAATCTGTCATTTCTTTCGCCAAAAAAAGAATTTTATAATGGTGATAAGCTTTATACACGTCAGTATTCTAATATTTCAAATAAAATAATTTAGAACCGTTTCGCACTTACTGTAAATGATATATAGGGCAGACTTTGGTAATTTGTAAAGAGACTAATAACTTCTGGTTGTGAGTCACTATGAGTAAAAGTATTTACTAGCTTCTATGCATGCGGGACAATTATTAATTTCTATTTGTTTTTGCAGTACTCCTTCGCATCGCAACCTGAACCTCAACAATACTCTTCTGCTGCTGACGTTTCCTCCTTCAGCTACTCGAGCCCTGTAGTGTCTTACAACAACCTAGGCTTCCTTCATCAGATCATTGGAAAAGGAGCTGGTGCTCAACAGCAACAACCACAACAACAGCAACAGCAACAGGTTTACTCAGCAGCTCCAAGGCCAAAAGTACAATATACTTCTTCCCCAAGCCAATATTCAGCACCCCAAAACACCTATGACATTTCAAACGCTTACCAAGGCGTAGCTCAGAAAGCTGCATATTCTGAATCTCCTCAAGCTCAGTACCAAGCCCAAGCACAAGCCCAAGCTTATGCTCAAGCTCAGGCCCAAGCAGCACAAGCACAAGCTTTGGCTGAAGCCCAGGCCCAAGCTAAAGCTCAATCTCAACAGCAACAGTCTCAGGCTCATGCTATTACCTTCCAAACTTCATCTCCTGTAGCTCAGAAGCTTTCCTATTCCTCAGCCCCTAGCTACCAAGCCATCCAAGCCTTGCAAAAGCCTTCCGCACAAGTGAATTATGTGGGTTCTCCACAGCAGGTCGCTTACAGTGCACCACAAGGTTCCTCTCAAGCTTATGAAACCGCTGCCCATTCCGCACCCCAAATTTCCTATTCTCAGCCAGGTGCTCAACCCCAGTATTACTCGGTGCCCCAAGGTGCTAAGTACCTCCGAGCAGGAATCACTTACGCCCAGTAATTTTTTTATTTTTTTTTAGCTTTAGGTGACTATTTCTTGAATCTTTTGTAAATATTTTTTTTCTTTTCTGAGAAAAGGCAGGCTGTATATCATATTATTGTTTTTGTATAAGCGCGAATAAATGTAACGTTTTCTATATTCTTTGTATGATTTTCCTATTTTCTTAACCTATAGAGGTTGAGTACAGTTGAGTATCTACGATTTACTGAATACTCACGACTCACTCACGAATTACAAAAAATGGTTTCAAACGAAACTTATACCAAAATTTCTGCCATATTAATAATTGACATTGCAGCATGTCATAATGTGCAAGCTAAAACATATGAAATGGAGCAATTGTTATTAGACAAAGAAATTCAACCTTGACAGTTGGACAGGTACCTTTCACTAACGAATTCTATTTGCAAATATTGAATTCTAAATACATATATGAGTGGTAAATGAATACTGAATACTGTCGAATAAAAGTATTCAGTACCTACTTGAATACCAATTACACAAATATTGTATTGAATGCCACTCATGAATACTTTGTATTTGAGTAATACTCAATTCGGACACTGAGGTGAGTGTGTTGAAAAAAGGAACCGAAAACGCTAATATACTACAAGTCCATTGGAAATTTTTAAGGGGTCATTTGACCCAGCATGAATTACATATAAATCATTACTATCACATATAACAATAACTTTAGAAACTATGCCGTCAATTATTGTTGGTACAGTTGAGTACACAGGTAAGCTAAACCTGTCCACCAAGGGGGGTGATTTCGGCAAAACAATTTTGTAAGGCATTTCTAAGGTATGTAGGTTATACAAAAAGAATGAACCTCGACCTAATGCCGTAAAAAATAGCAATACCGGAAGCCAGGAAAATTTTTGATTTTCTAAAAATGTTGGCCCGGTTTTTGGTGATTTACTACAGTACGGCATTAATACCGCAAATTTCGGATTGATACGTAGATAACTTTTTTAGTGACGCCGTACATATCTGCTGATACAGGGGTTAGAAATGCATGGCGTAACCCTCTATTTTAGTCCCCATTGTTTCAGAAACCATAAGGGTCTGAATATAGGGGTTTGCATCCGGGGTTTCTCACTCCTGTATCGACAAATATGTACAGCGTTACTGAAAAATATTGCTATATGATATTGTAAGTCTTATTACAGAAAGGCCGTACAGTAGTAAATAATTTGTGTTAAGGAGAAAATAGTAGTAAAAATAAAATCAATTCTTGCAAGTAATACTTATTTCCAAAACTATATTTCAAGCCATTTAGAACCATTTAGTACGACATTTTGTTTTTGTTGATTATTGCTGTCAGTATTAACAAAATATATTATTGCCGTACAAAAATTTTTCACCGTGAAATCCTACCTTTCAGAGGGAAATTAATTTTCCTATAGTAAGCACATGTTTCATGAAAAATGTACGGCATCAGCAGATACGTACGGCGTCACTAAAAATGTTATCTACGTGTCAATCCGAAACTTGCGGCATAAATGCCGTGTTGTAGTAAATCAACAAAAACCGGGCCAAAATATTCAGAAAATCTAAAAATTTCCTGGCTTCTGGTATTGCTATTTTTGTACGGCATTAGGTCTAGGTTCATTTTTTTTATAACCTATATACTTTAGAAATGACGTACAAAAATGTTTTGCCGAAAACCACCTCCCTTGGTGGACAGGTTTAGCTTACCTGTGTACTCACCTGTACCAATAAGTATTGACGGCATAGTTTCTAAAGTTATTGTTATATGTGGTAGTATTGATTTATAAGTAATTCATGCTGGATCAAATGACCCTTTGAAAATTTCCGATGGGCTTGTAGTCTATAATGACGACTTTTAAATTTTCTTTTACAAAATGCAAATCAAATCTGATATAGCTGCAATATTTTCAGTGACATTTTAAAATATAAATTTAGTTTAGATTTAGAAATATATCATTTTCGATAAAAAAAAATTCTACCTCTTAAAATGTGAATGTCTTACCTTTTTTATGCCCCTTAACCCTCGAATTTATGATATCTGTTCTTAAAACTTTCTGTATATTTGATTATATCATGTTGGTGTTATTGTGACTTAATAGGGAGGCAGTTTCACTGTTCATATTCAAATCTGCGTGGAATTCAAATTTGATGAATTATGGAAAGGGTACAAAATATAATGCATTTGAAAGCAAATTAATTGCAGCTTGCAAATTTAAACGTCATTTGAAAAACATAACTCGAACAATGCCTCTAGCTGCATACATTTGCCCGAGATTCTCCTATTACTTCATTCTGTAGATCCTCTCTTGCTCGCTCATACTTGCTAATCTTTTAATCCTCGATTTCCCATTTCATTTCATTATAATAATTCCTATATCCTTTCCAAAGTAATCGGGATTATACGTCATATGTGCAAGGTACCAAGTTTCACCATTACATTCGACAAAAAATTTGCTTTCAGAGGGAAATTTGATAATCCATTTTCATATTGCATTTCACGTTGTTTCTAAGTAATTAATTCCCCGAGGTAAATCTAATGCACAAAGTGAACTGGCAATATAAAGGCAAATCAGTATAATTTTAGCGTTCGGAAATAATGTGAGAATTGTAGCCTTCCTACGCTGACTGCATACCGTGTGAGAGCAAAAACGTCACCGTAAAAAAACGAGTAAATTTTCACTCAAAATCTAAACATTTTTTTTTTTTGTTAAAACAGGTCTACATCCAATCATGTTGAACTAATAACCTTCCATATTGGTTTTTCACGGTATGCACCTAATATTAACTAAAATCAGTTCTTGACTAAATAACTTTGAATTTACACTATCATATTTTTCTGTGCAGACACACTCAATGGCAGGCCTGACAAATTAAGAGTTAACAACAGAATGTGTGATCGTCATATGACTTGTGATAATAGAAGGAATTGTTAGTATACAAGGAAGAAATTTTCTGTGTATACTTAAAATTCCTCACGCCTACTTCCCCTATAACGCTCTAGTTACTTTCATTTGTTTTTTGAAATTAAACAGTTATTTCAGTAGGCATCGAAATGATGCCCCTGTGTAGGAGGTGAATAAAAAAGTCAGCAGGTATAAGAAATAGCTTTATTTAACATATCAATAGCAGCCTAACAGTAGAACTCTATGTTACTTTATAGTAATAAGCGTAAGGTTCGTATATGTACAAGGGATGGAAGTTCAAAAAGCAAATGTTCGTAGAAAAGGGGCTCAACTGTATGTTGGTCGCGGTTGGCGACGAACACACTAAATTTTTTACAAACTTTGCTTGTTTGCAACAAGACTTAATAATATTGCACTCATAAAAGTGTACACATACATCAAATTGTTATTTACACGAAATATACAGTCACTTTAGAGTTAACAGGAAATACTAAGGTTAGAGTCGAGAAGCGCCGTCTTATTTTTCGATAAAAATGGAGTTCTCAAATAGAAAAATAAGGCGGAGCAGAAAAAATTTCCGACAGCGCATATACAGTTCAGTAAAAAATAAGTATTACTTCAAAACTGGTATAAGTATAAGTATAAGTAGGCCAGTATCTGTGAATTTTTTCTAGTGCTTTTGGGATATGGCTTTGATTGAACACATCTGTAGAGTCCGATTTTTGTTTGAGAAAATCATAAAATCTTTTACATTTAAATACTTTTCAGCCACTAGATCTGTAGAGGTTCATCATTAAATACTGATTTTTCAAATTATATAATTATGCTTTATTGAAAAATTCACAAACTTAGCACATATAGAGCCAAATCTGGACAAGGAGTAAGTATTTAGCGATACAGGTATGATATTTTTCACATTTATACAAATAAATACCCTGTATATTACTTACGGTTACTCAACATATATACATTGCTTGAATATGTACATGATCCTACCAATATTTACAACTTTAATGTCATAGCAATTCATCCAAACTTCAACTTGCCTTATTTATGTATTAATTATTTCAATTCTTTTAGCCTATTCTAAGTTTTTTAATATTGTACTTAAACAGCCCATATCTTACATAATATGTCTTTTTGACCTTATTTTAGTAAAAATGAGAACGTATAAAAAAGCTAAATAAGGGTTACCTAAGTTCAAAACCATCACAGAAAGTTGCTTGAGTTGGGATTTAAAAAATGTTTCAAAGAGTGATAGCGTACAGCTGAGATATGTTAATAAATAGTTGACTATTGATTTATAGTGTTTATATAAAACGTAATGATACAAATACTTTCACTTTTGAAAAAACTTTTACATGCTTTCACTCTTATTGGAATACTCGAATGAAAGTCTCATCATTGTAGAATATGACAATGATATCTACAGTCCAATTAAGCACCTATTAATAATAAATTGAGTTAAACTTATGTACTTTTTTAATATTACGTATATAAATACTATAATATTCATATTATCTACATCCAAAAAAGACCGGGTAAAGGAAAGACGAAAAAAAGAATAGGAAAATATATCAATATCTATAAACTATGAAATATCTTAATTTCTGGTAGTTCCCCTTAATTCTGTTTTAAATTAATTTCTCTCAGCTGCAGCTCGCTAAATTCTAAACTTATTGGCAAACCGCTAATCATTATCAACGCTTGGTTCGGGGAAAATATATCTCTAATGGCCTCGATGATATGTCTGTAATAAATTCGGTATACAACTCTTATATCATCCGAAAATGGCAGCGGAGAACCAATAAAAGGAATAATAAATTTCATGAGCGAGTATATGTACACCCGCAAAATAAAAGGGAAGACAGGGGACAAAATACGACGGGTCCTTAGCAGTGGCGGCGTGAAAATGAAGAAAAAGGTATCATAAAATTATTTTCTATGTTTTAGGTACCAATTCCTACTTAAAAATATGTATAATTATTTGTTTATTTGTGAGCATATTTTACTATTGCAATAAAATCAATACTACAGAAAAAATGAATGTTTTACTAACTAAAAAACATCGTACTCAAACATACTAGAACCGTTTTAAGATTGCCATTACGTCACGAGTGTGTCATAATATCAAAGACAATCGTTGCGCTAAATGCGCTAAAAAGAGATACAATGATGCTATAAATGTCTTCATAGTCTCAATCTATCACAGACAACCGTTCCAATATTTAATGTGTACTAGAGTGAAAGAAAATGGAGGACGTTTGTTGCGTGTTAATTTTAGACTGTAGTTTGACTAGCTCATTTAAAACAAAACAGAACTGACACTCAGATTAAAAATGTGACAGTTATTTTGATCGTGTCTCCGTACTAACTGTTGTATATATTTTCTGAGCCTTGAAATATCGATTTTTGGCATATTTTCGTAACCAGTAATATCTGTATTAAAATTTGCAATCTCAATCAATCACAGACAACCGTTCCAATATTTAATGTGTACTAGAGTGAATGAAAAGGAGGACGTTTGTTGCGTGTTAATTTTAGACTGTAGTTTGACTAGCTCATTTAAAACAAAACATAACTGACACTCAGATTAAAAATTTGACAGTTATTTGGATCGTGTCTCCGTACTAACTGTTGTATATATTTTCTGAGCCTTGAAATATCGATTTTTGGCATATTTTCGTATCCAGTAATATCAGTATTAAAATTTGCGAGATATCCAGATTTGGGAATTGTCAAGATAACATTTCAATTATATGAAAACAGTGACTAATTTGACTAGGATTTTTTATCTCCAAAACGATAATAATAAACTTTCAAGCATATTACTAGACTCTTCTATCTAAAACACACTGTAATGCCAGAGCCACATACAATATTATGTTAGTCAGCTATGTTCACTATGCATGTTAAAAATAATCAACATGTTTTAAATTACGTAGCTATACCAAATGCCTATGATATAAGTCTGTGATGATAGGAATAAGTTTGCGGATGAGTTCAACTCGCCCACAGATTCCCATACCTATCTCTTAGTATAAATTTTTTAAAGAAAACACCACATAGTCTACTACTACTTAGCGCACTCAGGTATATTTATTTGGTGAATCATCAGTTTCCTACAAATTGTCAAGCAGTTCGACATTAGTGAGTCTCATTTTTATCATGGAATATCATTATATCTATCTATGTAGAAGTTAACGCTCCAAACATAGGAATCACTTCGTGCAATACGAAGCTGACTCGAAGAAAGCTTTCATACATTGCAGAAAAATTAAAAAGATTTAGGATGGTAAACAAAGCGGTTTTGAAACGCTACAAAACTTATTTGGGTGTTTTCGAGGGGTGCCTCGTCTAGAAGGATTGTACCCATTCAAAAACGTATCCATTGTCCATATTTCTCGGACAACGATTATGGAGGAACTCGTGAGAATATCCAAGTTGAAAGCAAATGGGATTCCTCTGTACCAAGACCAGGAAAATATTCAGCAACAGCTATAGCATTCCTTGAGAAAAATTGTCCGATAAAGTGTGTGGATGAAAGTTACCTTCATTCCTCGCATAAGCATGCTAAAGCGTGAAGCTATGAAACAAAAGAAGACTTGGATCAGTCGACCTCGAAAGGACCGGGAATAATACTTCTAAACGGAGGAAATGGTTGAAAGTAAAACCGATATTTGACTTGTCATCTTCAAGCGTGTTACTAATAGACAATGCTTCGTAGTATAACGTTCAAAGTAAGAAATGTCCGAATATGAGTTCATGGAATTAAATCATGAAGGAATGGTTAACTCGAAGAAATGTCCCTTTCGCTGAAAAAATTTATTTAAGCCCGAATTATACGGTTTAATAATACCCGAAAAGCTAATTTACATTCGTCACCTCCACATCATCCAGATATAAATCTGATCTGTTTTAAACAACTGTGAAACATTTTGTTACATACCGAAAAGTAGACTTCAATTTGAAAACTGTTTGAAAGCTACTCGGGGAATTTTTTCATGTGATGAATGTGCATCAAGATGTTAGCATGTTCAAGAAATCGTGTAGGTTTTTATAGAGAAAGAGTCTTTACTGGATGCAACAACTGAAAACAACGAATGTGACATTCCTAGCGATACCATTTATGGATAAAACCTTATATTATTGCACCTTTGCACACTATATTCTATTGTACTAGCTTTATTTATTAGAAATTTGGAGTTATTAGTGAAATTGCTTGTACAATTCCTATTAACTTTCGTCGTGGAATAGTATTCAGAGACAACACTACACAATTTTTTGATGCAGACTCGATAGTTATTTTCTAGTAACTCCCTTTGTAAATATTACTAAAATTGATTTAAAAAAAACAGTCGTTACACGTCGCTAACATGGCAATGAGTTTTAGTACATAGCAAACGCAGATGGCATATATTTCCATGTAACGAACACAGCGAACATGCCTATTCTACCGCTCCTTGGGCTCGTAGCATAAAACATACAAGTCTCACACCTTACGGCAGCCACCTTGTACAAAAGCTGTTGGCAAACTTTCATCGACGTCCTCTCGAACGAACTGAATGAAATTAAAAAAGACAGTAAGGCCCCTCGTTTTCTAAATATATTCCTCTGAAACGCAGCAAGAGCGTGAGCGGAGCAAAGACTTTCCCTGACAGGAACGGAAATCAACAACGCAGCATCAGCTGTCAAATTAGAAAGTTAATGTAGCTTGGTAGGGGGTGGATTGCAGTATCTTCCGGATTGCGTCATCGATAAGCTCCGAAACACGGCAGGATAATTTAGTTGTATTTTTTTCTATAATAAATGAGAAGAATCAGGCGTAACTATTGACACAAATTATCATCCACTATAACGTCCATGAAAATTGTATTGAAGATCTATTTAAATATATCGAAATGAGCCATATGTGTCAAACGAAAGGTTAAAGACAATATCTCCTCAAAAACTGTTTGTTATTATTTATTTGTAAATGTACAAACCAACATGTATTGCTGTAACTGTCGAAGCTATAACTAGCAGAGCACGTGTAATCGGCTTTAGAAATATTTACCGATGTTTCGAAAACAGTATTTAGAAAGAATTGTCAGTTAGGCCAGGAAATATAGAGTTGGACGCGACTTTTTGTTTCGGCAAGCTGAATTTATCACTATATAGATGCTAAATATTATGTACAATAATATATTAGTTTCCACAGTCATAAAAATTGGAGGAAGATTGTTTACAGGGTGATTAATCGTATAATTTTTACATAAATTAAGGTTTTTCGCTTATAACCTTTTTCGGTTCATTTCCACGAGAAGAAAGTAAATTACTTTTTTTTCGCCTTCAAAAGACCTACAAAACTAGCCCCCGAGCGTCAAAAAATATTGATTAGATCAAAAATTATAAACAGAAGAAGTTTATTTATGACTTTTGAATAAAACATTTATAAACTGCGTTATTATTACCAGAACGTTTTGGCATCAAATCCTCTCATTCCTTATCACTGTCTAATAACTCTCACGAAATCTGGAATCGGTAAGTTGAATTGTTTACAAGTTATGGCCTTATAAACAGATTAACTAATTATTAGTCTGGACGATCCCGAGCATCTTCGCACTGATTTTTTTCATGGTAGATTTCATAATGATACATTGAAATCTATAATTTTTTTTAATTTCAAATTTGCAACCTGGAAAGTTTTTTTATTTTTTAGCCTTAGTTGCAAAATGAAATAAAACAAATTTTATACCTCCTTCACATATGAGTCCAGGTTCTTTTACCGCCAAATTTTCTGCAACTGTATACGATACACGCTTGTTATATAATTATATATTATTACATATTTGGAAAACTTATGAAAAGATCTTTAGGTTAAAAAAAATCGTCAAGATTCGTTAAAAAACAACGGAGTTACAGACTGTCAAATATATTATTTTCAAGCGAATTTCGCTTTTTTAACAGCAGGACTATGAATATTGTCGTCATTTTCTTCGGATTCGGTGTCGTTCGCTTCCCCCACCCTTCCAAAACGTTCTGGTAATAATAACGCAGTTTATAAATGTTTCATTCAAATGTCATAAATAAACTTCTTCTGTTTATAACTTTTGATCTAATTAATATTTTCTGACGCTCGGAGGCTAGTTTTGTAGGTCTTTTGAAGACGAAAAAAAGTACGTTACTATTTTCTCGTGGAAATGAACGAAAAAAGTTATAAGTGAAAAACGTGAATTTACCCCCATTTTTATGACTGAGAAACTAATATGTTATTGTACATAATATTTAGCATCTATAGTGATAAATTCAGCTTGCCGAAACAAAAAGTTGAGAAATAGTAATTTCCCAGCTCTTTTTCCTGGCCTAAATAATACAATATTGTAAACATAAGTATATGAAATCTGGGAATGTTGTGCATATATTAATACTGTAATAATATGTTAATTAAAATATATCAATACTGTAATAAGTATAAATAAAACCAATACAAACAACTGTTTGTTGTACTACTGTTATGATAATTCTTAATTTTTAAAAAATCCGCCACTGCTGTCATATTTTAATTCTATTTTTGAACAAACTAAAAAGTTATTGAAAAATTGAAGTATTGAGCAAGAAGTCCAAACAATTTCAGTTCATAGGCAAAACCGAAGACTGGAAAGTTTTACAGCATTCAGAAGTGACTTCTGGTAATCTTAAAATATTTTTTATTTTTTGTATAAAAATATCTTACGATTCTGATATGAATTTTTAACTTTTGTTGTTTTGTTTTATTACAATTTTTCATTCCTATAGAAATTATTAAATTATTTAGGTACTTATTTTAATTTAATTTTTTTATTTTAATACTGTGTAACTAATAGAGACGAACGGTCCACCCCTAAAAAGATGCTTAGAAAATCAAGGTCACCGACCATGAGTAGAGGCCAGGATGAAACCTTTTGTAATCGATGCATTGAGTTATTGCGAACAAAAAACCTAAGTAACATCTTTGTGTCCGAGTGGCAGGTAATTTGTTATTAACAAAAAAATTGCAAAATAAAAATATTGCAAAAAAACGCTCTGCAAACAATTTTCTATGGTAAATTGGGTAAAAATAAACACTTTTTGTCTCTTGACATTTTTTCGTAGAACGCTTCCTTTTCGAGCTAGGGGCGATTTAAGGTCGAAAAATGGCTAAAAGTTGCCAACTTTAAAAATTCATATCTCAGCTCCTACCAAAGCTTTCGGAACGTTCAAAAGCGCAAAATGATCCTCGAGACTTATACTTTAATGTAGTATTTTTTTTAAACCAGCCCCTTTTTTTTAACCCGTTAAATTTGCAGCTGAATTTCGGCCGCTAGTGCCCACGCGCCACCCCTACGTATCGCTATATATAGATATAGCGCTGTCGTGCATATAATCGAATAAACGCTATTCATTCATTACTTGTTACAATTTTTACTATTTAGTATTTCTAACACTCATACATATTTTCAAATTCATCAAATATTGTATATCATATAATTATTTATAAGATTAATAATATGAATATCATATTTAAATGGAAAATAATATGTATTACGTTACAAATATATTGATTTATATTTATAACTGTATCTTCATTAATGTAGCTTCAATAATAATAACTATATATAACTATATTTATATCAAAAAATTATTTAGAACTAGAATATAAAATGTTATAAAAGGATACGCATAGATAGTCAACCAAAATATTAACTAACCGAGTTTTCGCGAACGTGCGCTTATGCGAATTACTTGTTATAACTTGTTTAAACAAGCGCAATGGATTAGACTGCAGTGATCGGGTGTCGCATGGATCATTAGTTTATTGTCTGGCATCAGGCAATAACAGTGAACATTTGACAAAGAATGTATAAAAAATAAATAATACATTTTCTACAATATTCATGTGTGCTGTCATAGTGCAACAATCCTTTATTAGTCTGTAAACAATCATGCAACGTATGTGAATATTCAATGTTGTATAAAACTGCAGGTAAGTTTTCGAAAAATATTCTTGTGCTATTCGTTATTTAATACAATATTTATTATTCCCAATAGCTAGTATGTACATGATAGTATAGTAAATATCGAATCATCATGATACCAATACCATCATCAATACCTCCGGCAGAGCCTGTATTGTTACAACATGTTATGCGTGTTAAATGGCAAATCAATGAATGGTCTCAAGCAAGATCTGCAAGCATAACATCCTTCGACCCAACACAATATGGCTGGATATTAAAAAATAATGTATTGTGCTACAATTATTTTGAAGGAGATACGGCCATGGAAATGTTACAAAAATTCATATGTTCCTGCAGTGGAAAGTTACCCTGCAGCGATGAAGACATTTGTTCTTGCTTATCACAAGGCTTCAAATGTTGCGATCTTTGCAATTGCTCTATAAAATGTCAAAATGCAGAAATACAAACTGATGATACTGATTCGGAGACTGAAAATTGATTTTTTATTAAATAGTTAAGTTTATATTTAAATGTAAATATATTTTTTTGTATTAATAAATACCTTTGATATATGCATTTTTTGCAATGTTTAATTAATTTATTTTCCATTTAAATATGATATTCATATTATAAATCTTATAAATAATTATATGATATACAATATTTGATTAATTTGAAAATATGTATGAGTGTTAGTAATACTAAATAGTAAAAATTGTAACAAGTAATGAATGAATAGCGTTTATTCGATTATATGCACGACAGCGCCTATATCTACGAGTATGTATAGCGATAGGTAGGGGTGGCGCGTGGGGTGGGCATTAGCGACCGAAATTCAACTGCAAATTTAACGGATTAAAAAAAGGGGGCGGGTTTTAAAAAAATACTACATTAAAGTATAAGTCTCGAGGATCATTTTACGCTTTTGAATGTTCCGAAAGCTTTGGTAGGAGCTGAGATATGAATTTGAGCCATTTTTCGACCTTAAATCGCCCCTAGCTCGAAAAGGAAGCGTTCTACGAAAAAATGTCAAGAGACAAAAAGTGTTTATTTTTACCCAATTTATCAATTTAGGAAATTGTTTGCAGAGCGTTTTTTTGCAATATTTTTATTTTGCAATTTTTTTGTTAATAACAAATTACCTGCCACTCGGACACAAAGATGTTACTTAGGTTTTTTGTTCACAATAACTCAATGCATCGTTTACAAAAGGTTTCATCCTGGCCTCTCCTCGTGGTCGATGACCTTGATTTTCTAAGCATCTTTTTAGGGGTGGACCGTTCGTCTATAATAAGATACACATTTGAGAAAATTTGATATCAAATTTGAATTTTTTTCAAAAAGTGCAGTGCATGACTACAAAAATGAAAAATAAACAACTTTATCTCTAGCACTTTTCAAAATTTTTAAAAATAACACCATTTTTGACAAATTGATAACGTTGTTGTCCATTTACACCAACTACTTTATTGCGACACTGTATATTTCTATCCGAAAGTCACTTCTGACTTCGATTTCGCCTAAAAAGTTTACCACTTCAGCGATTCGCACATTCCTCCAAATAATTAGGGCCCGAGGAACATGATCTTCTTGAACGCTTTCCTGAACTCGGGGTTGAAGATTGTGTAGATGACGGGGTTGACGAAGCTGTTCATGTAGCCCAGCCAGGTGGTGAGCAGGAAGGCGGCCACGCCCGGTTGGCAGGGCAGGTTCAGCTTGCTGCACATGGCGTCCAGGATGTTGCACGTGAAGAAGGGCACCCAGCATATCAGAAAGACGCCTGGAACAAAGGGCTGCGTGAGATCCGGGAGGCTTTGAATTTCTGCATGTATGAGTACTACACTGAGAAAACTAGTTTCGTTAGAAGAGTCCCCTAAATTCACTTTTTGATACAGACTAAATGAATACAAGCCGCGGCAAGTAATTTTGACAGTTTTATTTCCTTTGAGTTGGTAATTAAGTTTGGTCAAATTAAAATTACTAAAATAATAAGACCAAAGTTACATTAAAACACAATATTCTGTTTTACCAGCTAGTAATTGTGTAATTTGTCCCTATATTTCATTCAACCAATCAATAATCACATTATCTTAAGTGTGGACGCAACATTCTGTTATTGTTCATTGCTAATGAATCGTTATATTGACATTTGTGTATTTTTCAGTAGTGTCGTCGTCCGTGTCTGGTATTGCTTGAATTTCGTTTTTTGCTAATTACTGGTAACTTGTACGAGAAATAAAATTTTGAGGTTAATAATATACTTTTTTCATAGCGTATTATGTCTTTTACTCCAGAATAATATGCTTTTTTTGTACCGGCTCATTTTCAAAATGGAACTTGAAATGAAGATGGGTCATGGACATATTCTTTGCAATCCTGCATTTAACAATTTATGACGGAATTTCCGGATGCCAACATTGACTATGACACTATCTTAAGTTGAAAATGTGTTATTATCAAAAGATTTGAAACCAAACAATGCTTTTGCAAATGAAAATCTAAGGGCAGACCAACTGTACCCAAAAAAATAAATCAAAATCTTACAAATCTATTATCTCTTGTCAGTCTTATAAAAGTTTTCTACTCAAACAGGTCATATTCTCAAATTCACTGTAGTTGTATTAGAATAGAATAGGAATATATATAATATAATATAATGTAATGTAATGTAATGTAATATAATATAATATAATATAATATAATAATATTATTATTAAAATCGAAACGCATGTGGACGACAGACGAAATAATTTCAGCCGTTACTGACGCTTGAATACANTGGCGTGGAGCAGAATGAGCCGCATGGCCGTTCAGGGGGATAAATAATAAATTATTGTTGGCGAAATAGGTTTTGTGTTTTAATAATAAATGCCGCGGTGAAAAAGTAATGAAGCTGAATTAAATTCAGGAGCAAATATTAACACTGTTACTTTGAAGGCAAAGCGCGCGATCTGCATAATTTGTAAAGGTTATTTTTTTCTCCCTGACTTTTCTACTGGGATCGCGAAAACAACGCCAACTTTCTTTCCTTCATCTTTATTTTACAACAGTGAAATATATTTTAAAATATTCACCCACATTATCTGGAAGAGATCAATATGAAGTGCATCTCGATTATACAAATCTACACAAACTGATGGATATTTTTTATAATATGTATACAGGGTGTCCCGTTCATGTTTCAAAAAAACTTGTGTGTAAGTTCCTCTTGGGAAAATAATAGGGGTAGTTCATATAAAGTTTTTTTCTTAGACGCCCTGTTTTCGAAATACAGTGTGTTGAAGTTGTTACTTTCCAAATGGTTTCCCTTAATTATCTTTAAAACGGCTAAAGATAAAAATGTCAAAATTTGTACACGAGCAAACATCAACTGTGCATTAAGAATAATGGGCAAACGGTTTCTTTCTGAAAAGCAGTGTCGCCGATACAGGTAATTGAAGGGGTACTATCGAAGAAAAAATATGTTAAAAGTCAAAATTTATTACATTTCTAAACGGTTCTGTAAACTCTAAAGGATACTACAGAAAAAAGGTATACTTGTCGAAATTCGGTAGCATATACCATTTTCGAGAAAAATGAAGTTGGTTTTTTTTGCTCGCATAAAGCGGCACAAGTACATTAACAATATATTAAATTGAGAAAGGACCTTACCATTGAATGAGCTGAAGACATTTAACTACCAATAGTATTTGCATTTAAGACTATAATTTTAATTTCTTACGTATCACATGAAACAGTTAAATAGTAAAACATTTTATTGACTAAAAAAATAAAATAAAATAATAATAATATCAAATAAAAACTTGCACACAAGTTTTTTTGAAACATGAACGGGACACCCTGTATATAATGTCTCGAAAAAGTTATTGAAAACAATTTACAAGTTATCTAGTTGTTTTCTTTTTTCCATTTGGGATTTTTTCAAGGTAAGGTATTATATTCGTTGCAGTATGAACTAATTAGTTAAAATATTGTGAAAAGATTTGGATGAAACGTAAAATGAAAGTAAAGAATTACTTAATAATAATAAATGTACTTTTCTATAAGATAGACGCAACTTCTGCAATAACAACTCAGGTACGTATACGTATCACTTTTGATGTACTATACAGAATTCGAAACATGTCTGATATAGGAAAGACAGTCCAATTTCGGTGTTAACTTAACCGGGAAATGATATTTGAAATTCCCAGTACACATACGTGTTTGTGAAGTAAAATAATAAGATATAAATTAGATTAAATTTACTGATAACGTTTACGTATGATGGCATATCCTTTTTTTGTAAAATTTTTGATTATGCACGATTTCTCGGGATAATTTTAAAGAAGAAAAAAATTAGGAGAGAAAATATTTAAAACGTTTGTTTAAATTTTGTAACAAAAGCCGGGACACGTGGTAATTTATTTGTTAGTTCCCGGAATGGAGGGGCCAACTCAGATCGTTAAATATTTCAGTCAACAATAATTATCGAAAGTTAAGGGCTCTCAAGTAAATTTAGCAATATTTTTTTAATAAGTTCACTTAGACCGTCGGGGCCATGTGACAGTCATCTGTTGCGTCCGGGAGGCACCAGCCTATGCTGGGACATAATAAAGAGAAAAATCTATATTTTTAACAACGCGCGAAACCACGAGAAGAGCGTGGAGGTTCCAAAGTAGAATTAAATCAAGTTGTTAAATTGATAGTAATTGGAAAATAAAATAATAGATCAAATAGCTGTTTTTTTGGCGGATTTTCCAAGCTATAAGGATATATTAAATGAGATCGACTAATCCGTCCCGTATCGCTACACGGACTCACTAGAGGAAGGCTAGGGTTACTTGTATGTAAGTTTAGTTTCGAAATTATTTTGACAATTGTAAAATCAGTCAATTAGATAACTATTAACATGACAAAGCGTCCCGATATTTAGAGTTCCCGCCAGTAAGATAAGAACAGAAACGTCTGGAACCAAGAAATGGGCGTGTCGAAGCGAATTGTCGAATTCAGGAGAAATATCCGAAAAAAGGGCAGTTCTTCCTTGGGTTTCACATTGAGTAGTCTACTTAATTTTAGAGTCTCGAGTTAATTTAATAATGGATAGTCATTCCAAATTTTGCTATGGATCGCGCATTCCTTGAATCTCGGTACGCTGTCGCGTGTAAATAAATGAATTCATAATGTTGTTCGAGCCCGTTGTGTCGTTAGTTTGTTTTGTTTTTATTGTTATTAAAACCCTTCCTGGAAAGTTTTGGTGTTTCTTTTTGTTCTTCCTACCTCAATGTCACCCTGTACAGCCAGTCACTGGATTACATTCTACGTAAGCAATGGATGGTAAGTGCTTGAAATTCATTCTCTGAACATACAACATTTCTAAGTTCCCACGTATTAATTAAAATGTAATGATAATTATAAACTCCCTTTCGAGGACTAAATAGTAAACTCTTTTGAAATCCAGACTCGTTATGATACTGGTCATAATGATAGATAGATAAATAAAGAAATAACCCCTCAGGTTACAATTTGAAAGATTGTTTATATTATTTTTCTTTTGAATCCTGAGCGAATACGGTTTACTTCTGCCGAAGGTTTCTTATAGAATATGAACCAGATATGATTAAAAAACATAATTTATAGAAAATGCGTCTTAGGAAATAGGTACACTTTTTAATTTCTCCATCTATAACTCCTATCTCAAAACCCATAACAATTACTCCGCACAATTCACAAAATTTATGTCTCGCTCGTAAACCCCAGGAATTAAAACAATGCCGAGCTGTTCTGACGCAATTTCGAAGTAATTCGTTTTTAGAGCGAATTTAATGGAGGATTTTTTTACGACTGCCCCCATTATCTCCCTAAACATCAGCGTATCTCGGTCCGCCCTCAGACATAACGGTCTGGCACTGCTAATTAATGTGGAATTATGGCTGCTTGGTGGGAACAACGCCTTGAGTGTTGTAGCTTTTCTCTTATTGCCTCTAAGTATCACGGCTTTAAAAAAAATCTTGAATTACGCGAAATTTAGATGAAAGTACAACAACGAAGTTGTAAATTGATAGAGATCAGTCTCCTATAGAGGGGAGAGGGGTTGTGAAGACTGAGTTCCATGGAGGTTCCCTCGAGCCAAAAGTTGCAATTACCAAATACGTCTTAGTATAATGTTGATTTTTTTCAATATATAGTGATGGCAGGCCCTTGTCTACAATACTTAAACCAGTAAGTATGATAAAAACAGAAATATTTTTACAATTCATTGTTAAAGAAAGCAATAAACATCTTCGCTCAACTCCGATGATGCCGCATTTTATATTTAGTCTCAAGCGTAGTCTTATTGGTTATGGTTATTGGTAGTTGTTATTGGTCACCAAACTCGTCATGTCCATGAGATGGGCAGCTCAAGAAGAGAGCCAGTAGTGACCTTAATTTTTTTAATAGCTAGAAATTTCCTAGTGGGTTTTATAATGCAAATTGTGAAATTTTATGACTTTAAAAAAAATAACTGGCTGTTTTCCGAAAAGAATCTTTTAAACAATTTTCCAGAAACAGATTCTACTGCATTGATTTACCATATTTTCTTCTATAAAAAATTTAATACATTCTGAAATTCCTTATTTTGTACAAAGGTACAAAATTTCCAGATATAGTAAATTCCCCCTTTCTCTAGTTTCATAAATTTGGAGTATTTTACCCCAGAACTTGGGAATAATTTTCAAAATCTGGCATGACTATGATAAAGGATAGTTGAGGTTTATACGCCCCACCACTAGAGTAGCAAGAGCAACATTCATAATTATCTTTGCTTATTACATGGTTTTTATCCATCTTTTTTTTTTCTTTTCATAATAGACATTGTAGTCAAGCGATTGGCGGCACTCACGATTCATGATTCCAGTAAATATTTATGAAACGAGACAATGCCGAAAAGCATTAGAAAATTAGTCAAAAAGTTGTCATTCTAAAAATATAATTTGAAAAATATTGCATGTATCAAGCACGTCAAATGCTTAGACGAAGGCACTTGCACAATAAACTTCAAAGAATTATTTCGCGTACAGCTTGACACAAAATAAGTTGGACTGGACACGACAATGGAAAGATCCAGGTAGTCGCTATTCCAAATCACTGCGCCTAAATCTTATTCCTTCTATTCCGTACTTTCTCAATCTCACGTAGCTCTTCTGAGTCAGAAACACAAACTTATATTTGTGTCAGTCTGTACATAAATAGTTATTTGCTCCTTTAATGTAAAAATACTTACCGAGCACAATGGCCAGCGTCTTCGTCGCTTTCCTCTCTTTCTTCGCCGAAGATTTTTCCCGTTTCTTTCTGCTCGCTTTATTGACCTTGTATATGGTAAACCGCGCTGCGGCAGTCGCTTTCCTCTCCTTCTTCGACCCCGTGGACGCCGCCACTGCCATCCCCGAATTTATTGTTGCTACAGTCCTGTCGACAAGGATAAGGTAGTCAGTTTCAAAAGCACTCAACAAATTTAGGAAAATGGTGGAAAAGAAGTGTATGTCATAATAGTGAGTGTATCAAGTACCAAAAATGGACCTGAATAGCAAAAGTGTACATGTACAAGTGTACTACTGCACTAAAAGAGAAGTTTCAAAGGTACTCACACTTTGATACAAGATAATAGAAAAGAAATAAAATAAAATCGTAATAATAAAATTGTATTATGGTACTAAAAGTGTACCAGGGTAGTAAAAGTGCACTAGAGTAAACCAAGTGTTTCATAGAACTAAAAGACATACGCAATTTGACAAAATATAATAGAAAACATAAAATAATAACAAAATGGTGTCTACTATGGTGTTAAAGGTTCATCAGGAACCTAAAAGTGCATTAGAGGAACCAAAGTGTAAAAATAACACGAATAAATTTAATTTAATTTAATTTTTTTCGGTTTTCTGCTGCGTTTACTTTTTGGATATTATATTGCTGTTTAAAAAGAAGGGTAAACGTATTGTGGGTTTTAGTTGTTGTATTGCAATTTCAATCATTTTAAAAAAAAGACCCATTTCCCGACCTACCAGACGTATTATTTTAGTAGTCTGGACTGGAATTTTTGCGCCTCAGACAAAACGTGAGCCCGTCTGGGTAAAATCCATTTAAAAGACCTGTTCCGTAGACGCAGATGGAAACTCAGAACACACGTGAGGGTGTAAGTAACCCGTTATTTTTTATTTTATTCAAATGTAGAGCCCTCCCGACAGCCAGTATATTCGACTCTCCCTCTTTTTTTTACTGTCGCGGTTATGTTGTCGCCCAGTTTTATTTGCAGCACCTCTTTTATTCGTCTAGAAATGTCTCTACTCGAGTTTCATTTTCACCGTATTAGGAAAAAACGTATTAGAGTTATGTAGTAAAAGTAAATGATGTAGAACTGAAATACATTTCAATAAAACTAGTTTTTTGGTTCATAAAATATAAAAGTGAGATGAGGTGACCTTCATGTTGCGAATATCCGTACTGCTATCATGTAAATAGGGGTAAAAAGATCACTGAACTAGGTCCGTTAAAAAACTAACCGTATTTTTTAAATTCCTCGCTAATGGAGACATTTAATATAATCTCCTCTGAAACCACATGTTCTTGGATTGTTGATATCACATTTAGTTTTCGTGATATTGTTATTTGAGGCAATGTGATTTTCTGGAGCAACGATGTAACGTAAAATTTTGCATGAAACGGGGGAAATTTTTAAGGAAACGTTCCAACTTTTGAAACAAGCTTACGGAGATGATGCTCTGTGTCGTACGCAATGTTATGAATGGTTTTTACGATTTAAAAGTGGTCGTCAGTCAACCGAAGATGGTCCTCGACCAGGCAGGCCTTCGACTTCGAACTGATGACCACGTTCAGAATATCAAAGAACTGGTGCTTGTAAATCGTCGATTGACTGTCGGAGAAATTGTAGAAGAGGTTAGAAACTCAATCGCGTTATGCCATGACATTTTGACTGAAAAATTGAACACACATCGAGTTGCAGCAAAATTTGATTGTCGTTTAAAGATCGACAACCCTGGGGACTGAAACCAAAGATGTCATACTGGTTGTATACATCGATAGTAAGACCTAGGAAGGATTCTCTATGGCGCTGTGGTATGGTGGCAAAAAACACAACAGACCACAGCGAGGGAAAAACTGAATAGAATTCAGAGATTGGCCTGTATAGGTATAACGGGGGCGATGGCATCGACCCCGACAGCTGCACTAGAAGTCATGCTAAATCTGCCACCGCTGCATATAGTGGTGGAAAGAGAAGCGCGGCTAGCAGCATATCGACTCAGGAATAACAATGACTGGAGGGGTGGTTCCCACTCCAGGATCATAGACACATCTATGTCGGAACCAACTCTTGGGATGGTATCCGACAAGATGGTTCCAAGGTTTCACTTCCACAAGCCATTTGAGACTCGAATAGAGGATCAAAGCAAGTGGGAGGAAAGGTTTAATACCCTGGAAAGGTGGAGCCTAGTATGGTTTACAGATGGCTCCAAAATGACCAGAGGGACGGGTGCAGGAATATATGGACTCAGACCCAGATGGAGTGCAAGCTACAGTCTGGGGGAGTTCCCTACTGTATTCCAAGCAGAAATCTTCGCGATAATGGCGTGTCTGGCAGAGAATGTACGTAGAGGTTATAGACGTAAACTCATATATATATTCTCTGATAGTCAAGCTGCAATTAAAGCTTTAGCCGCACACAAGGTAAGTTCAAAACTGGTGTGGGACTGTTTACAAATGCTGACTGAACTGGCCACCAACAATACAGTCAGACTGTGTTGGGTGCCAGGGCACAAAGGCATTTGTGGAAATGAGAAAGCGGATGAACTTGCTAGGAAGGGATCCGAGACAGTGTTCATTGGCCCGGAGCCCTTCTGTGGCACATCTCCCAGTGTGGTCAGGCGGGCTCTGGGCAAATGGACAGAGACAGAACATAGGAAATACTGGACTTCAAGGCCAGGACATAGCCATTCTAAGGAGCTTATGGAGTATCCTTCGAAGGGAAGAGCGAATGAGCTACTGAGCTTGAATAGAATCCGGCTCAGGAGAGTGACAGGACTCATAACGGGACACTGTCACTTTAGGAAACATCTACATAAGCTAAAGCTTGTAGACAGTCCGGTCTGCCGAGAATGTGAATCGGCGGATGAAACTTCTCTACATATCCTGGGCGAGTGCCCGGGATTTGCACGTAGCAGAATGACGCTCCTTGGGGGACCCTATTTGGAACTCAAGAAACTGAGAGAAGTGTCAGCAAGGAAGCCTTTGGATTTTGTAAAAAGGACAAATCTACTTGCTGAATAGGACTAGTAGTGGGACACACAATAGACCTAACTAGGCCGCAGTGCTATGGGACTTATTAGGACCAACCACTAGGAGAAGAAGAAGATCGACAACAGAGAAAAGTCACGTAGACCTTCGTCAGCAACTTCTTGAACAATCCAATGATAATGAAACATTCATACAAAGGATCATAAGGAGAGACGAAAAAAGGTTTATGGCTACGACACTGATATCATGCCAATCATCACAATGGATTGGCGAAGAATCTCCACGCGCCAAGAAAGCACATCAGTCTCGAACCAATGTCAAAGAGATGCTCACTGTTTTTTCATGACTTTAATGGAATTGCGCATTTGGAATTTCTCATGGTGAAAGAATGTACCGTGTGTTACTATCAAGGCGTTTTACAACGGTTACATGATAAAATCCAAAAAATGCCACGAGTTGTGGTGAGACAACTCATGGTTCTTGCCCCATGACAACGCGACCGCGCACTCAGCTTTGTCAATTTGTTTGTTTTGTGTCAAAAATCAGATTACTGTCCTATCTCACCCGCCTTACTCGCCAGACCTGGCTCTTTGAGATTTATTCTTATTTCCGAAATTAAAAGCGTTGCTGAAAAGACGCCGTTTTCATATATTGATGACATCAAAGCAAATTCATTTAAGACTTTAAAAGGCCATTTCAAATGAAGCTATCCAGGACTGCTTTGCGAAATGGAGACACCGCTGGGAAAAGTGTGTGAATAGGGGAGAGGTGACTTTGAAGGACACTGCGACCAATAAAGTAAATATAAAATTAATAACAAAGTTTAAAAAAATAAAGTTTGGTTATTTTCTGAATAGACGTCGTACTTATCAATACGTATAAAGATATTCGAACATTTCACGACATAACCTCAGAAGCGTATAAATGTTTCCTCTTCTACTATTATTATGGAAACAGTAAGTATACGTCCCCAGTTTTTTAACCTTTAATTACTTGAACAGTAAGTAGCTTAACACAACCAGACCTTTTTAAGCACTTTAACATGTATTAAATTCTTTCTCTTTTCTATCTTTTGCAAGTAATTTTTTTTGTAGCGTATTATGGATTAGGGGGTTTGCCCTTTACTACATTACCCGAGGGTTTCAATTCCAGAATAATTAAACAAAGAATAATTCAGTTCTTTTTTTGATATTTCCATTGCAAATGGAATTACCTTTACCGCTCGGTGCCGGATTTGTTTTTTTTTACAAAAGACGGATAGAATCCCAAGCGAAATGTTGTTAGGTTTAAAAAGAAAAAACTAACCAACACAACTTAAAGAGAATATTAAATTTCGTGGAAGAAACTGGTTCTTGGTGTGGGGGAACAATCAGAGATTATTGAACATGTCGATTTACGAGAATTAAACTTTTTTTAAATATTGCGTTACTACGTATTACGACTCATATACATCGTAATATATAATTGTGTTTATATTTTTTCATTTAGAGCAATCTAAGCCATTTGAATTTTTTTATTTTTTGTAAATTTTCCTTTGACTGCTGAATTATTTTGTTATTTATTTAACTGTTAGTAATTTCCAACGGCAATATTTTTTAGACGCTTACAAAAAACACATCCCAGTGACGCTTCTGTGTCTATTCACGCATCTCCTTCCAGGATTCACCGTCCCCTCTACATATATCTTACTCAGAACTCCATTTTTCCAGATGGAGCCGTCCGATATCCGCAACGCACTCGTAGCGTGTAACGAAAAGCGCGATAAGGCAACTTTGCAAAACCAAACAAAACAACCAGTCAAAGAACAATATTTATAGAATATCCTACCTAAGCTCGGTATCTAAGGTCGCTCCGTTTCTTTTAGCAGGATTCCTGCTTCGCCTCGGGCTCTCGGGCACCCTGATATCCTGCTGGCTGTGGACGTACCCCGAGTCATTGTTGCCGTTGGGGTCGCCCATCGGAGCAGGTGAGGCCAGGCTGGCTACCACCGTTGATATGCTGAAAAGAGAAATGCGATTTGCAGATTTCCTATTGTGTAAATCTAGATCTTTTCAATTTTAATATTTGTTTTGTGTTTACTGGATTCGATTTATTTTCGGAATTTCTATTAGACAATGCTTAGGATATAGTAGAATTTTCAGAAACAAGGCTAGCCTTGTTTCTCAAAGTGCTACTGTTCAATAAACATTTCGTTTGAAATATAATTTCTTCAAAAAACTTAAAAAGAGAACACATATTAAATTTCGAAACAACAAAATGGTCGCCGGCATGATCTAAACAACAAAATGGTCGCCGGCATGATCTAGCAGCTTTTTTCATCAATACGGAAAAGTAATTTAGAATTTTCGTATCCGAAAAATGAAGGGGCCAATTCGAGCAATAGTTCGAACAAAACATTCCCCTCATTTTACTGTGATAAATTTAAAACTCATTATTCAAGCAAACGACATATGTTAACGTGGGACAATCTGTATACAAAGTACACACAGAACTGGCAATATACCCCGGTGTACTGTACTAAGCCGATAAGGAGGAGCACTACATCGTCCTTAATAACTGCTCAACAGGCCATGTTACATTACGTCAAGCATCTAATGATATTCGGCTTAATAACACTTAGCCTGCAAAGTGCAGCTTCATTTCGTGGAAGAGGATGTTAAGCTTAATGTAATGTGATATGAATCGCTGGATTATACCTATACTACGGTGGGCTACGTAGGTATGTGTGTCAAGAGACAGCTAATTTTTGCTTCGAGGCGTCCCTTTGCGCATTTTTTGATTTTTAATAAAAAAAATTAATTGATATATTGATTAGACAAGATTTTCTAGATAGAGAAAAAGACCTAAATCGTAAAAACTGATATTTTATTTCATTTTATGTATTACTATATTCTATTATATTTTGTATGGACATATTTTGTAAAATGACGAATTATGATTCTGTCCTTAAGTTTTAATTTTTTTATTTATATGTTTTAAATATCCCAATTTCTTTAATTGCGGTTTTCGTTAAAAAACGATTTTTTTTCGTATTTCTTTTAGGCAGACACCCCTCTTGAAGGGACACTTTCAGTCGGCCCCGTTGGTGTCCGCCCAAGGGAGATTTCACTGTACATATTTTTAAAATATCACTGATCACATATAGCGCTAGCTGTGTTTGCTTTGCTCACTATTGATATTTGAAATAGCCACGGTTATTTAGTAGAGACATCGAAGCAGATTTGTTTTTCAGATGCATGTTTAAAACGTCGCTATTGAGGGCCTTCTTATTATGTTATAAGTTCTCCTCAATTTCATCCTGTCTGAGTTACAATGATATCAGATCAATAATACTTTTGATATTGTCAACGTTTTTTGTCAATTATTTTTCTAAATCATTTTTACCTTGTCATACTTGATCCTCTACTGGATCTAATACTCTTTATAAATTAATGGCTACTGAATACGATATGCAAATAAGGAAAATAAAGGCACGTAATTTTTTTAACAAAATTATTAATTTTTACATTATTCGTACTTGTCCCCTTCAAAGTACTCCCCTTTCCTATTCACACACATTTTCCAGCGGTATTTCCATTTCGCAAAACAGTCCTGGATAGCTTAATTTGAAATGGCCTTTAAAGTGTGTGACGAATTTACTTTGACATCATCAATAGTCTGAAAACGGTGTCTTTTATTTTGGAAATAAGAAAAAATCGCTAGGGGCCAGGTCTGGCGAATAAGGAGGATAAAGAACAACCTTAATATGATGTTTGGCACAAACATCATATGCACACTCGTGCGTGTGCATTGTCGTGGTTCAAGAACCGTGAGTTGTTAGAGTTAGAGGTCCTTTACCAATCTATTGTGGTGCTTGAGCTTTTGTCTCAATGTCGTAGCCCGTTATGATTTATCGTCATTGTATTGTTCAAGGAGTTGCCGATAAACGTTCACACGATTTTCTTTCTGTTGATCGGTCATCAAACGAGGAACAAATGCTGCAACTCGATGTATGTTCAATGTTTCAGTCAAAATTTCATGGCATGACCCAATTGAGATGCGGACATTTTGCGATTTTTCTATTATTATTTTATTCCACCATTCTAAATGTTTTTCAAGCTCCAAACTATAAAACTCGTGTGCTCGGAAACATCGTGTTATATCCGGAGAAACACAGAACACTTTCATCTAATCTCCCAACGCTTGCGAAGATGATTTTAACAAAAATGTCTCGGTAAAAAGTCTCTCTACTCTACCCACGTCTATTAACTTTAACAACCACCGCAAACGACACCACTACATAAAGCTTTTAGTGAAACAATTATTTTTTTGCGGCTTAATTAGCTTGTTGCAGTCGTCGTTATCCTGAAAGCACACTATTACGGAAATTGCCTAGTGCCGCACTTAGAATTTTAATATACAATCAGGTTAGCCGCGACCGTCTGCCCGCCTGAGGCTGATTATGCATACATTTTTTATATTATGGAAATTATTTTCTTTAATGTAGACGAAATCCTCTATTTTGCATAGTTTAATGAGAATTGTTGTGTGTATTACCAGATTTTATCTCACGTTTTTTATTCGCCTCGAATTGTTTGCGATTGTTTTTTCGATTGTTGATGCTTTGTTTGAAAATACATACGTACGTAAATTATTAAGGACTATATATTTTCTGTAAATATTTGCATATAAAGTATCTACAGTAAATTCAAAAAGTTCGATATCTTTTGAAACAATAGTGAATAAAAAATACAGTTGCTTTTGTGTAGGCTGTGAAGGATAAGGTCGGTGGATGTCTCAAGGCAGCAGTTTTAGGGCACAAATTCAAAGTAAAAACAATTTCCTAAAAATAGCACCTAGGTAAATAAGAAATTAGAACTTACTTCTGAAAACTTAAAAAGTTTAAAAGCGTATTTTGTTATAACTTTTGTTTTGTCAGTTTAAACTTAGCATACACGAAAAAAATCCTGATCTCGGGCCAAACCAAAATATATGTGTATTATAAACAAATGTATTTGATATCTACGCTATTTCGTGATCATAATATATAGCGTGTCTCCAGGTGGGCGAAACTGCTTTTGCAAGAGACAAATATATTGGTGACGAACAACATATTAAGAAAAGCTTCTCTGCTTGAAAAATTGAATATGTGTGGAAAATATTAAGGTTCCATACTATTATGTCAAAGTACTCCAAGACTGCATAAAAATTCTTCAAGTTCACTGTCAAATACATTTAAAATAGTCTGAAGCACCGTCAAACTATTTAAAAAATTGCAGAATATATTAAAATAGTATTAGAAATGCATAGGAAACTTTTAAAAACTTTGCAACCCCTCAAAAAACAATTAAAAACGTGGATATACTGCGAAAAATCCAAAATACTTCAAGAATTAAAAAAAAACTGTAAAATATTAGAAGATTCAAATATTGCACGAATACTCTTTTTATTCCGAGAAACCTTCCTTAATAACTAGATATCGAAAACGGTAGTAATCTATATTATGCCAATTTGTGCTATTACGCGTTGTATTGGCAGAAATAAGCTAAATCTGTGGTCAAGCTGTGTGCCGCTCTATGCCATACACTTGACCAATGAAATGCACGGCTACTGCCCTCAGCAAAAAACTTAGATTCTGAAGCCGACAGGGCAGGCATTAGGGTGTCGCTAGATACGTATTTAGGCTTACTGGATTTTACAGATTTGCAGATGTTTCACAAACAAGAAGAGCTGAATCCCAGTATGTTATTTTTCAATACTTTTTGTCTTCATTTTTCTACACTGTAAGAAAAATTGGACTTATTTTCACTCAATTTGACTCAACAATGTATCAATTTCTGTCCACACACGAATGAGTGAAATTTTTCGCTATTAGTATTAGTACAACTAAAATTTTATTAGTGAAACTATTACTTTTAGCTCAAATATTATCAAAAATGTGTAAAATTATCAAAATGCCCAATATTAACTGAAAATCTACTCAATAATTTCATTCAATGGATTTACTCAGTACCTTTTTGCTTTCACTCAGACTCAGACTTTTACAGTGTACTCTGTAGTAGTGTTCCCGGCTAGGTAAAACAACTATTCGTTTTACTTAGCCGGAGCCACATTGTAGATGATATATATTTTTGCAGCTAGATAGTAGTGTGTGAAAGTATATAATCTGTGTAACCTTAACATTAGAGAATACTGGAAGTAATCAGTTCACATTCAAATATTCCATGAATACTCTCTTAACGGTGAATAAATAACAACTAATTTTGCTTTTATTTACCCCAAAAGGAAAATAGAAAATACCTAGGCACGATTAGTTCTTTCTGCTTTCGTGTGACTACTTTAATACCTTATACTTTATTCAACAACTTTTTTTTCTATTTTAATATAAAGGCAGTTCATTATGCCATTATATATTTCGCACGCACCAATTGTGTTTATTTATGTTAGAATTATTCAAATTTGTAGCAATAATTGACTCAGGCGATATAGTTTCCTTGAGCTTTTTACTATTTTTATTGTAATTGTATTTGGCACGAAAGTATATACAGAGTGGTCACTATGCTGCTTTATATCTACTTCACAGGATTTACTGAATTTCTATAGAAATATTTAAAAGGACTAATGTAAGCTTTGCTTGGTACAAAAACTTTTTCAGCATCCTTATAAGTGATCAAGGTAACAATTCATTAATAAAGTATTTCCAGTGAATGTATATTGCAAGCATGAGAATTTGTGTAGGTTAGATTATTAGAAAAATTCATTGTTAATAAGTTCTAATAAAAACTAGTCAAAAATTAAAGTAGGTATAGGAAATTGTTTACATCTACTATATCTCAAGACACCAAGACCAGATTAGAAAACATGTTGAAAATGAAGAGTAGTATGGTTCAATATATAAAGACTAAAACCAACAAAAACATTCAGATCAACGTTTTCCTATATTTCTGACAAAAGTTTTAGATATTTAAGAAGACAATTACGTGAATGTATATGGGATAGATATTTATATATTGTTTCCATCTTGAATATAAAAAACTACGTCGTACGTCTGAAGGATTCTAGAATAGAAAGTTCATGTACAGGGTCATTTTATATTTATTTATATAATAATCTAACCCCGTATCATATTCTTTTTATGGAATACGCTGTATATTTGTCGTTTTTGGGATCATTTCAACTTTTCTAAATATAGTGATATATAAATGTCATATATTTGCTTTTACACTTTGCACAATATTTTGGTTTTTCCGATCCTTCACAGTGGATGTCAAGATTGCAATGGCATCAGAGCATATCGTTTCTTTTCCACCACTGAAGACGGTAAATAGTTCTTTAAATATTTTATTAAGGAAAATAACTACTATAAAAGGTGTTTTAACCCTGTTCTGTTCTAGACAAAGAACATTTTTTAAATAATCTCTTCTTGTAGACGGGCATTTCTATGATCCACAAGAAGTCCTAATATATCGTCCCTATTATCACGTAGAAGCGTATGTGTATTTCCATTTCTTGGACTATACGCCCTTACGTGATAAGAGGAACGATATGTGTTACGGTTTCTTAAGTTTTTTTTAGTTTTCCACTGAATATCCCCTCTATTCTTCTTTTTTTTTCATTCGCTCCCTTTCCCATACATTCCGAGAGCTCCATTGTTCGACAAGGACGTCTTCGAATCTATCGAGCCACGCGTTCCGATATAAAATCTTCGCTAATAAATTAAGTGCAGAAGAATGAAAACAATCTCGGGTGAGTCGTATTCGAGTTGCTTAATATCCCTTCTTGTATTTTGATTATCCATATTTGGACAAATATACAGGGTATCCCATTTAAAAATGTTTGTATCTTGCAATAGTTAATTGTTTTTTATATATTTCTTTCAAATCGCAAGAAAATTTCCTCAAAACTTTGGTTTATATCAATTTTTTTCTATATAGAAAGGTAACAAAGATAAGGTAAGCAGAATGTCATGAGAATGACCCTGCACAATTCCACCTTATCTTTAAATGAATTTTCCGCTTCTGACATTGCTGAATGTTTTTGTATACACTCTTTACTTAAAAAAGGTGACTGTGTGGTTATAATGTTAACAGGCAGTTTTTTGGGTTATATATCTACAGGGTATTCACTTACACCTTGTCGTACATAGGCTCAGACCGCTGAATTCTGAAAAAAACATTAATAAAATTGTAACTGCTTTATCAAGGCGTGTGGTAAAATTAAACAGAATGTTTTACAAGAATAAGGGTCCCAATTAGTTTTATTTTATAAAATATTCTAATAATAGTATCTATAATAACAAACTAAATATTTCGTCTGTTTTAACAGAAACAATTTTGGTTTGTCTAGATTAAATTTCAAATTCAAATTCAAATTTCAAAATACTTAACCCCAAATTTTTTTTTATTACAAATCTAAGATCGCACACTTGTCAACGACCAACACGTAAAAATAGCCTATATTTTGTTCTGAGTATTAATTTTTATTAATTCCATTCGCAATGAGACCACCTGAAGAAGCAATTCTAAGTAAAATGTGGAAATAATAAAATCTAACTATTAGAAATCATGTCTGTGAGGTTAGATATCCTTTGCATGCCTGGAGTTTTAGTATTAAAGCACATTTTGCAGAAACAAATTTTCTTGATCTATTTATAATAAAATAAAGAATACCAATCGATAAATTTGTTATCCTTCTAATGCACTGTAACTCATTTCAAAACAGTAACTTAAATCCATAATCGAATCTATGGAAGAATAAAAGAAATCGCAAACAGTATGGCGTATATCAAACTAACATCATTATTCAACAAGATGTTGCTCATTACTATTCCAATCTCGTTTTCTACTGAGGTGAATGTCTCCTGTAGATTGCATTAGAGGTAAGAAAAACAGTAAAAATACAATTTTCTCAATTCTGTGTCTGGTATCTGTTTTTGTCTCGCAGAGGATGTATCTCGGTCGCATCGAACAAATATCTACGATTCGGTTAGCAATTTTCCTATTATATTATTTTAATTGTAATGTAATTGTAATGCAATTTTTACGAAAATATTCAGTGTACAAAATCATTGACGGTACACAATGTGTCTACAATGACACAAACATGGTTAACTATTTCGCTTAATAACGTTCGCTAAACAAAAATTGTGAACATACTTAAATAATTTATAATTTATTGAAATGAGAAAATTAATGACATGACCAAGTGCTACGGACAGGTGAGTATTATTGTAGCCGTACTGGCATTTTAAATAGGTAGGTATCATACTACTATTTGAAAACTAATTCGCCACTAAGGTATACGTACTGCAAACTAAATAATTAATTAAACATAATACTAAAAACTCATTCAATTAAAAATACTAAATTGTAATAACCTAACATTCAAAAATTATTATTATACATTTGTTTTTATTAACAATTAAATAATACTTGTTAACATTTAAAATTTAAAGAAATATATTATTTATTCATGTATCTATTAAAAACGCAATAAAAACTAGGTTAGTGACCAAATAATACGGTAGGTCAAGATTTGGGTATGACACTAATTCTATTTGTTCTATTTGACTCATTTCTTCTACTGCAACTTCTTCCAACATTTGCCACATTTTATAACTTAACATAATCATTATTAGGAGTCTCCCGTATAATATCTTCAGTTTCAAGCAAGACCGTAGCTATACCTGTATTCCTTTTTATTAATTGTGGATATAATCAAAGGCTGTGGAAATATACAGGGTGTTCATGAACTTATGTCAAATATTTTTGCTACATGTCCGCTTTGTCAAAATGAGCTAAATACACGGATTTGTGTTCAGTAAATTGTAATTTTAAAATCTGACCTACCGCAACATTGCAAGGAGACAACTTTTGAGAACTGCTGATTTCCACAGAAGATGTTCGATGTACCCACCATTTGCTTGCACACAAGCTTCAGCGCGACGTATCCAACTCGCTCGCACGCGTTGCTATATGGCCACGTCCTCTCGAATTGTATTAAAAGCTTCGGCAATACGATGTCGCAGTTGGTCGATGTCACGAACTTTCGTGGAATACACAACACTTTTCACAAATCCCCACAAAACTAGGCTGCCGCGGCTTAGTCTTGGGGTCCTCTTGCATGTTCCTGAACGCAAAAACCTCGACGTAGTTGAAAATCCTCAGGAGTAAGCGCTTGAACACGTTGAATATAAAATGGGTACAACTGATCTTCTCGTAATGTCCGCCACACAACAGGATGCGAAATATTTACTTGCTGTGCGATATTTCTGGTGCTACGATGCGGATCTTCTTCGACGAGGTCTAAAATCATCTCCTCGACATTTAAGATTCTTAGTGGTCGCCCTGGGTCACCGTCGTGACCTCGATACGGTTGTACTTCACCGGTGTCCAAATATCTTTGCGGTACAGCACAAATGTTCGCGGTGCGGGGGCACGTCGTACAGGATATTTTGCACGGTACACTTGACAAGCTCTGTGGGCATTTTCGTTTGCTTCGCCATAAATTATGAGCATATCATAATATTTGCGATTGCTAAATAAATGCGCCATGTTCAAAAGAAAACTTGGAAATACGGCTATTAAATGTACTCTCGAAAAACAGCACAGCAATCACTACAACAATGTATTACAAATTGACTTTCGAATACAGTCCGGCTTCATAAGAAACCTACAATCTCGTAAAAAGTATTACAGAATCTTTTGTAAGTATTCGCCGTGATAAATAAATACATGTATTTCAGCAGTTCCAAAACAGTTTTAAACACATTTTTAATTAGTTTTTTTCTTTATGACCTTAAACTTTCGATACAAATTTGTGACATCAGTTAACTCAGTTTTTGCTGCTTTTTCACCATTTTAAATTTTTGGCAAGTTCATTAACACTCTGTATACAGTATATCGTGTAGATACTATTAGTTTTTAGAAAGAAGATTAAATGCATTAAAATCTAATACTATTCATGTGAAATTCAAATTATGCTAACATTGTTCTAGAACATTCTCAACGAACATAGATAACACTATTCTCGCAGTTAATATAAACAAAGCGCAGGCGCTTTAATGCTGCGCCATCTACCGTTTCTCGACCCGCCATCTATTGACAGCAACATTATTCACGTGTTTCTTTCAATATTCCTTAACCATGGATGAAAACTACACCACTTAGTAAATTCCATGCGTCGTTATTTTTATTTGAGGGCCCATGAAGCAGACATAACCTTATCTACCCCTCCGAACTCCGATCTATGGCAGTCGGTAATGGCCTAACATTAAATTTAATAGAGGCGCACTACCCCTAACTGCATTCGAACAACTATCGCGGCAGTGTTTATTGCACAAACGCGACCGCCTGCGGATTGAGAAGCGTTTCCCGGACAAAATCCTTAATTGAATCGTTGAGCACATAGACACAAACGAATTACGTTTCGCGTCGCCGTCGGTCCCGATAACGAATTGATTTCAATCAGCGGCTGTCCGGTTTGCGCACTATTTTTCAGCGCCATCGGAAAGCATGAACATACGTTTCCATCGCTGAAATCAAAAATAATTGACGGAAGTTACACGGTAAATTTCACTTTTTGCCTGACGATGAATATTTCTTCCATCGTTTTGCCCCTGACAATGTGGATGTGTTTGAGTGTACAGTATAATGTGATCCCGATTAATGTAATAGCTACACAGAGCGCTATATTAACTATATTCGAGGTGTCACCATTATTTTAGGTAGACTTAGAGAACGTAGTGTTTTGTGTTGTGTATAAAACAATTGTAGCTGGGGAGTACCGCAAACACAATATCATAAACAAAATCGTTGTAAAATATTATAGTTTCCGAGAAAAAAATTATTGAAGCTGTAGTATTTACAACCCTTACATCGCTGGGTTACTGTAGTCTCTAGTGTCATTCGCGTTGTGCGCTGTTGCAACTCTCTCTCTCTCTCTCTCTACGTGGCCTCCGGCGATTCCGAATACAGAAATCCTATATTGGTATTAACGTTTTTGCGATAGTGTTTACATTAGTTTTTCAAGTGTCAAAAATGGCTTACGTGTATAGCAACACGAAATTGATGAATATCGTGAAGCAAGACAACATTTGTGTTATGGTGAAACAAGACAATATTTGTGTTAGTTCGTAGAAACAGGATAAGACGGGCTCAAATGTGTTTACAAATTGGTGGACAAAATTTTAAACAGTTGTAACATCAGGTCTGTCAAATTATTTTATTAATTATAACCACTAATTAATTTTATTAATTAATAATAGTAATAGCGGCAAAGGCAGTTGAATTTGCTGACATAAAATAGGTGTTATAAAATAGTATTTATTTCTTTCCTTGGGAAAGAAATTCTTTCAAGTTTTTGTCCGTTCATATTTTATTACATTTTGCCGCCGTGCTGGTCGCCGACTGCGAGCAAGGTCAGGTGTAACAGTGGATCAATTTCCAGTACCGTGCAGAAATGTATTTTTAAATTATTTTCGAACAGCCCTTTTTGATTTTTTTTACAAAATTGTATTTGTAAGAGTACAATAAAAAAAATCGAATAAGTTCTGAATCACCCTGTATATAGCAGAATAGCACCCTGTGGTCGTAACATTGGCTATATTTTTATTTTCAACAGATAGAACAGTAAATTACATAAAAATAAAATCAACTAGTAGTTTAAGTAAAAATATCAAATATAAGAATAATGAGAAAATATAAAAAAGAAACCCAGGTCAACGTATTATAAATTTGAGATATGTTAGCTATTACAAAAGTCTCTGTGTTCAGAAACTATGTAATTGATAGTGCCATGGTTAATATGACATAAGTGAGATATTTAATTAAATAATTTACATATATTAAAAACTGGAGAAAATATTGATTCCATGTGTACTATCACTATCTGGGGACCAAAAATTTAAATTCTTTTATTGACTTGGGACAACCGATATGATGCTATGATTTTAAAAAAGAATTTAATGAAGGACAATTGCTTATAAATAGTAAACGATCAAGCTCAACCACAGAAAGCAAATCTGCTGATCAACACCTCATTCGGGATAGAAATCTCACAACTTTCTAAACTTTTATTACCAATGACATATTCAAACACCGATGGGCGTGTTGTTCTGTGATAAAATACAGTCTCTATTTAAATATGTTTAGGTGTAAAGAAATATTACCGCACTATTTTATAACTTTCTCTCTAATTTGTAACAGTCATCAATGCTATTCATTTATGCATATACTTTTAGATCATCAGCAAATAATAGATGACTTGAATTTGTAGTGTTTAACTTTAGTGACAAATCGTTTATAAATATAATATAGATAGAGGTCATAAATTAGAACCTTTGGCATTCTTGAGGTAATAGCATAATCAGATCAACAACCATACAGCAAATGCCTTATGTTTGTCAACATAGAGTACATCTTTTGCTACTGTAATCCTTTTTTCAACAAAACCATACTGAAATTTTGTGAGTGAGTTTTTGGTAAAATAGGATTAAGTAACGCAAAGGATACAAGAGTACATTGATGCTATCCTTGACTATGAAACTTGGTAATCTACACCTAAAGTCATCTTATCTTTCAGCTTGTTAGAACCCTTGATTATTTCATCATTTATGACTGAAAATATTTACAATTGATGACATTAGATGAGGTGAAATTAATAAAATTCGTTGAATAAGAATTTCAGCAAATCCACTGATTTTTAACTGACAATTATTGTGTTATTGGCACGACTAAGATAATCTGGAATTCTTTATCTTTTATGTTATATCTATAAATGTTCCTTTTAGCAATTTGACAAGTGATATACACTATGCTATTGTGTCTTAATTCTCGTTAAACTTTTAAAGGGTATTGCGACTCTATCGTTCTGTATGGTTCTTTATCGAACGTAGCGCTGTGTAGCACACATAGAGTTCTGAGTGGCCCTATAGAGTGGTCCTTTAGCTAACTTAGTGTTCTGTGTGTCTTTTTATCGAACGTAGCGTTCTATATCACCCTTTAACGAACACAGTGTTCTATGTGGCCCTAACAATAGACAACTAATTACATTAAATACTTACGCAGCCTCTTCCACCACGGTGGCCAGGATGAACTCGGTGCTCTTGTCGTTCGAGATGACGTGGCACTCGGCGTCAGCGTCGTCATCCTCGTCCCCGGAACCCGAACCCGTGTTGGTGGCCTGCTCCTCTATGGTAGCCGGCCCCAACGTCGTTTCGGCCAACCTCCGCGTGTTGGCCACATTCTCTATCACAGAGCCAGGCTTGATCTCGCAGGGTAGAGGTTTCCGATTGAGCCTCAGCTGCATTGCTCGGTCTCTTAAAGCCTGGAAAGGTATACAGTGTGAATCCATTTGTAAAAAAAAACAGACTTTTCTTAAATATTAAGACGAATAGGTCTAAGTAAATCTGTTGGATCATACAGAGCTAACCATTTTTAGACTGTAGTTCTCAACATGATGGTAGATGTAGGTTCATTAGTGTATGTCTCATGTTTATTTAAATGTATACTGCAATAACAGGGCTTTATCTGCGTTGAAACAAATTTATTTTTGTCTAGCCACAGTGCCAGGTTCTTAAATATTAAGTTGGTAGCCATTTCAATATCCATAACGCTTTGATTTAAACAATACAATTTTTCATTACTTTGGTCAAATAATTGATAAATACTAAAAATTATTACATATATTTAAAATTCTTAAGAACATAACCTTCTTTTGTATGATATCCAGTGCAGAAAATATGGCTTACGACACCTACATATTTTCGAGACATTCTATACTACGACTTATACACTTCTGTTGTTTTCTTAAAACTTGCGATGAGATATTTTCGGAATTAATAAAGTTCGCAATACCGAATATTTAGGAAACTTATTTTAATCATATCCCCATTAAAATAATAATCCAGAATCTAGACAAAGCAACAACTTATATTACACTGAAACTTTGTTATAAATCATAACTGCTGAGATATATTCGAGCAAATAAAGACAATTCTCTTTCACAAAGTCATATTGTCATAACTTTAATGAAAACTTATGGAGTCACGGCAACATAATAGAATAGAAGTTAGTTTCTTCCTAACTATTTTACATATTTTTTTTATTAATTAGGTATATTATAATTTACTTCTGTATATTACTTCTACGTGGTGTTAAAGAAAGTGTGCTTAAAAGCAAAGAGTACTATAAAAAGAAAACATTTTCATGTGAACAATGTCCGGAATCGTTTCGTTTATGACAAGCAGGGCATTATAATTATCTTAAAAAAACACAATTTTGTTTCTTAAAAATCCGGTTAACCATATCAATTCAAATTTGATAAAGGGTATAACGTAATAAGTCTACACGATTTGAATATGGAGATGTTAAATGATATTCATGTGTTTCAGGGCCTTACATTCAAGGGTATCATCATTTTTTTTTTTGAGCAATACTTCTACGCTGCTAAAAATTGCGAAAATAGTAGGATTTTTTAATAGATCAGTGTAAACTACATAGAAAAGGTACTCTCATCTCTTATCGATACAACTCACCTAACAATTTTATCATATGCTGCTTATAAAAAGTATGTTGATTTTCTTTATACGAATACAAGCACTTTTATTTTATGTTGGAATAAATTTATAATTAGTACGGAAGGTTGGTTTAATGATATATTAATAAGTCATTGTACACCTAAGTATAATAGCAGACATGCGATTTATGCATGGTCGTGCCAATGGTAATGGACTTGATGCTCGTCGTTGGTATGTTAAGGCTTATCCTAACACTCCAGTTCCTTCCGCTGCATATTCTTCAGACTTCATCAGTTGTTCTGGGACAATGGAAAATTTAACAAAAACTATCGACTCTCCATACCCATGATAGGTTTTGGAGGACGTTGGAAAAAAACTAGTGTTAGGCGGATTGTGGTTCATGTAGCTATGCCACTTGTTTGGGGAACCCTTAGGAAGCAACTACTGTACATCTGCCTTGTACAACCAATCACTCCACTAGACTCTGATGCCCGATTAATATTTGGTAAAGAGTTTCGAGAGAACATGTTAACAATCCTAATTTGGCAAATTAAATCTACTTAGACATACCATACGAGACAACCTTTTCAAGGTGACTTGAAGGTCAACCACATTTTTGTCTTAATAACTCGACAAAAATGTTTCAAGCAAAATTTATAGAATTTTGAATGACAAATTATATGATGACCTTGGATTTTAACTAACAGCTGATTATACGTTCGTCTCCAAATGGGCCCTATCATCAAATTCTAATTATTAACTTATGTTTTAAATTTCAAAAGTTGTAAATTTTCATAATTTGCAGGTGTGGAGTGATGAGAATCCTAAAAAAAACACGACAATAATGCCATTACCAGATAGCCATAGCAATCAACATCTTGTTTTCATCACCTACTGAACTCAAAGTTTTGAATCCGTGACACTGCTACCCAAACCGAAACGTACAGACCTGCCAATAACGCCATCTTTCTCAAGAATGGCTTTCTGTAGGCGATTTTCTCAAGAGACAATATATTTTTTTTTATATAAAACGACATTTTCAATGTTGCTACCGGTTTTAAAAAAATATGACCACTGTAAATGTTTTAACTGCTAAAAGGGAGAGGTAACGGGAGAAAACTATCACCCAGTATATCGATTTAACTAAAGTTAAAAAGGGTTATGAAGTTATTAATTAAATTAGTTTTATTTTTGACAATTTTGAAGGCCTGTAACTCAAAAATCAAACAGTTTTTATTTAACTTTTTTTTCGTAGATCGTATTTATTTCTCGTTGTGAATATGCAGTCAAACATTGTCGGTAAAATTTGCAGACTCCTTATATAATATGGTGAATTTAACTTAATAGTAGTTTTCACGAAATTAATATGAAGGAAAATATAGATATTATTGGAACGAATTTAAAGTTTCTTATTTTTATGTCCTAATTCAATTCACATACCTTAAAAATATTGTAATAAAGGAACACCATGATTATGCATGGTATGTAGAAGGAGGAAAGACTGGAGTAGATGATGAAGTCGCTGTTGTAAAACAGACACGCGTCCGCCACTCTATCCGGAGTATTATTCAGGCCCAGTACGATGGGCGAACCGATGGCTGCGGAAATCATCCACACGAGCGCTATCGTCAGCCAAACCCGCCTCGTATTCTTGTGCTTGGCATACTTGATCGGCTGCGTCACTGCTATGTACCTGAAACAATCGATACCGTGAGTAATATGCATCAGTTTGTGCAAAATTGTTATGAAAATGGATACAGAGTTTAAAAATATACACAGGGTATAAGGGGATTGGCTGACGTTATTTGACACTACTCCTGACACGCGTTGTGCTGTTTTTCAGTGCCAGGATAATCGTACACTGTAATGCAACGTAGCCAAGTTGTGTGAATTATACAAGTTCTGGCTTTTAATTTAAGCAACAATATTTAGGAAGCCTTTAAATTTGGAACTTACATTGTGTAGTACTGTTTTGTTTTTTTTTGGGTCGAACTCACATGTCAAAATAATGACAGTTAGTCCACTTAGATCTGTAGAGTCAATGAGTTTTAATTTATTAAATATTATTTTTTACAATGGAAATACATGGGTCTGAATACCAGATCCGATACTTTTTTCTTGCGGGGCTGTGTTATCATTAGAATACACACTTCTATCGTCGATGCTTCCAAATTAACATCTAGTTACATATCTTTCAAAACGTCAAACTGAATTTTTATGGCAAGTAAACGATATTTATCTCTTTGATATACTAATAAGCAGCCCATACTGGATTTACTCCCGTTAATTGTAAACTAATGAATACGCTGCCAACCCGTGAAAGCACATTTAGTTGCTGCCTGTAGCAAATTGAGATTAAATTGCTGTGACTAATTGAAACTAGCAGTGAAAAGAGAACCAAATTAACAAACATAATTCCCGATTTGAAATTCGAAGCTTTCAAAAAATGTAATTCCACGCCTAGATTAATATAAATCTGAATTCTATGCCCAAATGGCAAAATAAAATGTCCAATTCAGTTTATTTTCGTACGCGTAGGTTTGAATATGCCGGAAGTTTGTTAAATTTCTGTTTATTATATTCGCAGCAAGTGGGGTTGGATACTTGAATGTTTTGCTTGGTTGCATTTCAACAGGGGAAATTTTTATTCACAGTTCTTATCTTATATACCCTTGGACTTCTTAAACTTGTAAGTATATGAATTATTTGTTAAAATAACACTCCAAAGCCATTCTTGTATAAAACATGATACTGTATAATTTTTTTTAACAGTAGTTACTGATGTGACTTTAAACCGTTAAAGGAAATGTATAATTGAAATATTTTCAATTTGTTTTGTGAATGTTTCTAACGCTAGGTTTTCAGAGCATACTCTGGTAACTTGTTTTGATGTTCGCAATTTTCGGTAGTGGTGAAATATATCCGTAGTTACACAAATCAAATCTCTTTCAAGTAATATTTGTAATTCAATAAAGAAAAACAAGTCTGCTATTTTACAATACAATCCAGATTTCCAGCTATTACCCAAATTAAAAGAAAAACCGTATCTCTGGTACACTTTAGTTTTATTGAATTATGTCTAAAGAACGAGGATAATTATTAAAAAAAAAGTAAAAGGCAAACAATGCCGCCTGCTACATCAGACGCAAGCTTTAATTCACCGTTCACTAGGTCTTTCTAAAAAATTAAGTGCTATCCATTTTCATTGTATTTGCACTGACTTACGTTGTGCCAGCGCTTTTACACAAAGAATAATGTTTCTCCGAATTAATTAAATTTTTTACGTTAAAAGATCAATCTTGAAACTTATACCAAAAAAATAAGAATGATAATGTTTTTGTGAGTAAATTTATTTTAGTTATTTAAAACTGATTTTAGGCTAAAACTAATAATATTTCAATGCTTTAAATATTATTTAACTAACACAAAAACTAATTTTTCAAGCATTATGTTCTAGTTCCAAAACTTATTAATATAAATTGTAATTTATGAAAATTTACTTAAATTTTCTAAAAATACTTTTTCATCTCAAACTAATCTTTATAATTTGTTTTTTTCAGAAAATTGCAAATTAAGGTTCCCAATATTACAGTGCATTAAGTTTATTCCAGATATGGAGGCTTAATAAGCTCTTAAAACTATAACTGAAGCTATCGTTGTGAAGGAATAATTATTCTTCTATGGATTTTCGAGTATAGATGTTGAAGAAGGAGAGCCTTCTATCACTTTTGAATATATTCTACTTACATCTTGAATATTTTTCCATAGAGATTTCAATGCATATTTCCGTCACTGAAGTAGACTATCTACTCATTTTGGTATTTAAGTAGAATAGATTCAAATAATCTATTTTGAGATACTGTTTTCTTTCTTTATCTATTCTTATTTATTACTCAAATTTTAATACGCATAAATGCCTAACTTGAGTGTTTTGAGTTTAGAACTTGAGAGTATTTAGCAGACCTAATCAGGTCAAACAGTCCCCCCATTTGGATTCTGCGACCCCAAAAACGTATAGATATATTAATTTACATTATTGGCAATTGATTCCCTACGTTTGACCTTGAACTGACCTTAACTCAGATCTGATTGGGTCAAACGGACACCATATTCGTATTGAGCAACCCCAAAAACATACAGATATATGGGTTTACTTTGTTGGCAATTGATTTTATGCATTTGACCTTGAACTGACCTTCTACCAGATCTAATCAGGTCAAATGGACTCCGAATTCGGATTCAGTGATCCAGAAAACGTTACAGATACATTGGTTTACATTGCTGGCAATTGATTCCCTCTCTTTGACCTTGAATAGACCTTAACCCAGACCAGATCGAGTCAAACGAACACCGGATTCGTATTCACTGACCTTAAAAATATCTAGAGATATGTAGGTTCACTTGGTTGGCACTTGATTCTCTCTCTACATTTAACCTTGAACTGACCTTCAACCAGAGCTAATCGGGTCAAACCCCAGCGATTCCAAAAACATACAGCTACCATGGTCTCGTCTTTCGAACCTCCCACTTTATTTATTTTGTGGGGCTGTGTAATCGGCTATTTTGCTGATTAGATGTACATTAAAATTGGAAGTGTATAGTCCTTCGTCAGTGGAAGCGTCTAGTCGTCTTCTGCCGGAAACACAAATATTTTAATGAAACTTACATAATAATAATCAGTTCAGCATATGAATAGGAACTACCGGACGATTAGATACTTCAAATTTCAATCAAAATTCTGGAGAGCGTAGTACAAGTAATTAAACTCGAACCCTTCTGCCTTATTTATGACTTTACATGTCACGTCCTAGGGCTATATAAACACGCCTGGCATACTCTTCTCCCTGCTCGTTCTTACACGTCGTTTCGTGTATATGAGTTTGTGCTTGACATTGAGTTATCCGCACACTTTGGCTGGCATTAATGAGTTCATTAGTATAAGTGACAGCAGCCGGCATTCGGTCTCCCAAAGGCTTAATGCGCCGTGATCAAGGTAAGACTCAGCGATCAATGAGTCGTCTCTGTCTCCAGTGAAGTCCCTTTCTCAGGAGGCTGCGATTTATTCGCAGCAGTCGATCGTGGTACACTGGGAGAACTATACTTTTGACTAATAATTACAAAGCACCCGAAACTGCAATAAAATCAAAAATTCGCAAATATTTGGTAGATTAGGCGTAGGTCTAAGGCTTGTCGTGTAAGAAGCGAAGAAAAATTGAGGGCAGCGCGAGATTCCCGAGGGTCGACATAGTTCCGAAGATCGCCCAGGTTTCGAAATGTTCCCGCTAGAGACGCGATCGAACGTCGACTTTGACCACTTGCAGTTATATTCCGTGTACGATCTAAAATTAAAATTGTTAATTTGGCAATGTAGTCAGTATTACAGATATCTGCATGTTGCTTATTACTATTATTGTTACTGTATTATTATACTGAGTGTTAAATATATTATCTTTGATTTTTACGCAGTCATTTCCAAATTAGAAATGCGTAGGCTTGTTTAACCACGCAACACAATGCTGGCATAACTTTCTTATTGTTGTACACTAAGAAAATGTGTTCGAGATGTCGTGACCTTGGCCAGCAAGGGTCTGCTTCAATCCAAAATCTCTGACACCCAGTTCCTAAGATATTTACTAGCAATAGACACGAGTAATAAATCATGACTTGGAAGACAAATATTGTAATAAGCGAACCCTGTCTCTAGCACAGCATCTCCGACAGAGGGCTCACACGGAGAATCGTTAGCTGTTAGGCTAAATCGCAATGCTTTACGTACGAGTATACCCTTTAAACAATACAGCTTATTCCAATTCGAATGATTGATGCCCCTTTGTTGGATCGTACGCCGTACAACAAAGGAGCCAAAGTTAATAGCTGGTGTTGCCATTAATCAAATAGCGGCAAAGCCGCGAATAGTGGGCCGGGGGTGTAGATTTTAGTACTTGCGTCTCCTGCTGAAACTACATCAGAGCACGGGAAACTGAATATACATCTCACTGTGATAGAAACAATCAAATGTCGTAGCTTTTTCAAACTTGGAAGCATGTGTCTGACAGAAATAAAAAACGGTATCACGGTTTTTGCCACGGTCTTTTGGCTGATAAAACAGTAGTGTCAACTTTTGAGCATAACGTGAGAGATTGTAATTTCTCAAAATGTATCTTTCCAAATTTCAGTATCTTTACAGTGCTAAGTAGACCATATGGTCTTCATTTGAGTAATCTCAAACATTTGATCAAAAATGAATCATCGTGCAACAACATTCGTTGTCGAAAAGTTAAGGGTATATCTTTAAAAAGTGCAGGCTCATAATTTCGAAATAAAAACTCGAGATGCTAAAAAATTCGGTTTGTTAATATGAATGGTCTAATCAAGCGACCCAATGTATTTACAAGTTCCTAGACATTTATGCTATGTTTTCAAATACCTTGGTCTTATACGAGGATCTCCTTCCATAAAATTTGTTCCTCTTCTTGTTTCAATATGATGTAGAAGCTGCGACCTCCATCTCTTCTATTATTCGGTCACAAATTTCCTCTTTCACGTTCTAGTTGAATCACCGCGATAAGAAAAACGTTCTGCATACAAACAAAAGCTACTAATGCAAGTACATAATAATATACTTGTTTTAATGAAATTAAAACAATAAAATATTAAAATGATTTCTGTTAAGCCTTGCTTCCATAGGTCAGTTTGAACACTTAGGCTGATGTAAACAATAAGAGCACTGTAGAAACCGCAATAATACTGAATAAATACGCATCTCCCAGTTTATATATTTCCAGTATTTTTAAATAAAACAAATATTCTCAATTTTTTAAGATTAATTGCAAATCACTCTGTATAAAAAACGGAAAGCAATAAGTTAACACTTAATCCTGATTAAGACGCTTATTCCTTCTATACCATCGAAAACTAACAATATTTATAATTTTAGCATATTATAACTAATTCCCGAATGTATAGCAAAATTCTTCAAAATATGTATAGAGTGTTAGTGATATTACTAACAATAATTATATTCAGATGACTGTACTAATTCAATTTGTTCATATGTAGACAAAGTAGTACAAAACAGTTGAATTAATATTATGTAGCAACTGGTTTTAGAATTACTTCAGAATTTTTAATATGTCTAGTATATTGTACGCCTTTTGTGTCATATATGGTGGTAGTATCAGGAACTTTTATTATGTATGTGGCAGACTCTTGGCTAGTTGAGCAACGTCAGCTTGCATATGGCCCAATTTATGTTCACAAAGCAGAATGGAAAATATATAAAGCACAATGCACGTCTAACAGTTCTAGATATGTACAAGAAAAGTATTGAAATTTAAAATGTATTGTTGCAACGGGCACAATAAAATGTCAAAGACGTATTCTTTTATTTTTATTTACAATTATACTTTTTCAGTGTTTAATAATGATTTTCCGTATTGTCGATTTCAATATTGATTTATTTTTAAATTCGTATAAGTTTGTCATTTTATGTGAATATATTTAATGTTGTGTCTACCAGAACATTGGTAAATAGATTAACTATATTTAAGCTCACTAATAAAAGACGTATTACATTGATAAATGAAAGTTTTTCCAGGAAATCTTTTGTGTTTTCATATGAATCAGAAAACCCAGCAAAACGTTTAATAATTTCAATTTCTAATATATACTTAGTCGGTTTATTACAAGGTGAATTAATAGACTAACTGTTGTCATCAATGGAACATAAGTTTTGTGAATAAAAATAATATCAATAAAACCACAGCCATGTGGGCCATACTATAATGATAATATTTGGAAATAGAAATCAATGGAAATAAGCTAATTTAGATCAAGTTACCTTAGTACAAATTTGCTTCTTTGAAAAGTTACCGACATTCAAAAATGCTTTTTATTTCATTATTAATACTAATATATTTAAATTTTTAACAAAGCTTTGTCTTAAGGATATTAACTATAAAAAAAAAAATAGATCTAAATCGATGTATTTTCAAATAAAGATCAAATTCAAAGGTTCTTTTATTTCCGGACACTCCTTATATTATGAAGTAAAACCTAGATGACCTTGGGACAGTTAATTTTTTTTTCGTTTTTTTTATTTCCACCTTGTATTTAAAAAATAATTAATATATTTGCAAATACGGAGAGCGGTCGATAGCCGCACGGTTTAAGGCGTCAGTACTTAAATCGATGTGTGCTATCTGCCCGGGTTTCGAATCCCGCGGCCGGTAGACCGTAGATTAGCTATGCTTGTATGGAGGATTGGCCCCCTCTGTGCAGGTATGGTAGGGTGGAAGAATCTTGGCTTGGGTCAATGTGAGAGATTGACACCGGTTGGCATTTGACCACCCCCCTAATTAATGAGGTTTTCCAGGTTTCCCTCATTCCTGCACTGAATGGTGGTTAGGGCCTACCAACATAAGTCGTTCCTGGGCGCAAATGCGGCCTGCGTAATAATAATATGCCGCCTCCTCTCCCGCACAAGTCTCCGACTTCTGGGCTAATTCTCGTAGTTAGAATGAGGAGTAGAATTATTATTATTATTATTATTATTATTATTATTATTATTATTATTTACACCTGACTTACACAGTAAAAAAAGAATCACTAAATTTTACTCAATAACGTTGAATGATTGAAATATTCACTCTATTAATGAAACTATTGCAACATAAGTGAGTGAATTTTACTCAAATCCAAGCTTCTGCTAACTACCAATTAAGAGTTGAGTTTTTCTCTAAATTCAACTGTTATTGAGTAACTTTTTACTCAGGCTTGGTTTATATTCTCTTTAAATTTCAATTTATATATCATTGTAATCAAACCACTGCATTTAAACATATTTGTCACCAAAATAAACAGATAAACGAATACTTATCCAGCGTTACACGCCATACACTACGCCAGGAGATAACCTAATGCGGAGAATGGGGATAGACAAAGACAATGCACGACAACCATAAAATAGGGTGGGGTCAGTCAATAATGAGGACATTTACTCCGATAATTTATTTAACGGGTACCTATATTTGAGTGAAAATACTCAGTTTTGTTCAAATGAATAAAATTATCAAAATGCTCAATATTGAGTGAAAATGTAGCCAATCATTTCACTCATTGGATTCACTCTATATCTTTATTGTTTTCACTCACAGGGATGTACGTTTACAGAAATATGAGGAAACAAAAATTGACAAAAATTTTACTTCAGAGTGTACGTAAGGGGGGTACAATCAGCTCGATGTCTTCTATCTCCCATCAAACTATGTACATTTACTCGCAGAAGATCCTTTTTGTTCCATTACTCAATGTTATAATTCCATTCGAAGTATGCCACCTGATGAAACAAACCTAAGTAAAATGTGGAAACAGTAAGATCTTTCTGTGACAGCTGCTTTCACGTATGTTGGTCTTTGACAAAAGTGATGTTAGAGCGTAAAAGAATGTAATATAACAAAAGAGTGGTAGAAATTCCAATTAAATAAAAACAGTAGCACTTTACTTTTTACCGGATATTTAAAAACTGGCTAGTGCCTTCCAACGTGAGTCTATACACTTCCGTCTAGTCAGCATACAATCAAAATGCAGTGCCTTTTTTCGAACGTGCCGAGATTTATGCATTAACAGCAAACTATAATCAAATTCTCCAGTTTCGACAGGCCGGGGCATTAACCTGCCAAAAGGGCCGAGCCAGTTTGAAAGCGCCGGTGATTTATGTGAATCGTAGGTACGGGCGAAATCAGAGACATCTGTGCAACATTTATAAGTTTCATGACCATGCAAGTTTCGCGAATATCCCGGAGTAAGAAATTAGATTTATGTCGACGCGCACTGCAGCAACATGCATCCGCGGTTTGGTGCAGCACGTTCTGAATAATGCGAAAATCAGCAAGGATATACAAAGACTGTCTCAGACGTTGAACAACTAAGTTTATTCGAGAATTAAGAAACCTAGAAGTTTTCGTTGTGTTAGCTTGAGGTACTTGGAATGCAGTTCTGGTTGCAATACAACATGGAGAGACGGAAATTGAACGCACCGAATAACTCCGTCTTTAACAAAGTCTCTTACCCTTACGGCATTGACACTAGGCACAGAAATTAAGGGATATTAAAAAATCCCAAAATTTTGGGTGATTTTCAAAGAGGTGTAACTTGGAGGGCAAAGTAGTAGAGACTAAAAAAAAAAGAAATTGAAGCTACAAGTGTCTAGGGTAGTCCCGAGGTAATGGGCCAAAATTCATGGGTAGATTCCCCAAGTAAAAATATTGCTATTTAGCCGAACTTACCTTAGTCCAAAAGTTGATAGTTAAAGAGATACAGGGTGTTAAATGTAAATTATTATTTCAGTTTTTTTTAATTTATTCCTTAACAAATGCAAATATTCTCACAAAATTTTGGGGATTGGAGTTCTTTGAGTAGAGGAATTGAAATATGTTCACATTTTGGTTAAAGTTCATAGAGGGCGCTAGCTGCGGTAGATTGAACGTGTTAAAAACGACATAACTTTTTTGTACTTTAAGGTATCTCATCTTTGGTAACAAATTCTTAATTTTTCAACATTTTTTGCACAAAAAAGGTATACTTTATTAAAGTAGCTATCTCGCACCGTTTTCGAGATATTTGGCTTTGAAACTTCCAGTGCTGTTACATTAAATTACAGTTAAGTATCTACAGGTATTATTAATTTAGCCGTAAAGTTTCTTAAGTAGGATTTGGACGAAAATCAAATAATTGACATCTTCCACTTATCTTATTGCTATCATTTGTATGCTAATTTCTATAAGTATTATTCATATCTAATTAAAATTACATCTTAGCTTACAAATTAAATTGTATACTCGTATACATAAATGTGAGATAGAATGCCGAGGTTTTCGTTTTTGGAGTTACATGAAATCAGTTGTTTATGGAGAAACTATAAACACTTGAGAAGAACTTTAGTAGTAGGTATTAAATGCTGCAAAGTCATTTCGCTTTAAGGATTTATACTTTAAAATAAGACAATCTTTTAATAAACGTGTTGATAAATGTATTGACGTTAGAGGTGGACATTTTGAGCAATTATTGTCAAAAAGGCATATTTTTTACTAATGTTTACTATTTTACTGTGCATTACAATATTTAATTCTAAATAAACCCTTGCTTTTGACATTTCTAAATTATTTTAATTATTTCATTATCCACTATTAGCATTGGAAGTTTCAAAGCCAAAATCTCGAAATCGGTGCGAGACAGCTATTTTCATAAAGTCTACCTTTTTTGTGTAAAAAAAGTTGAAAAATAAGAATTTGATACCAAAGATGAGATACCTTTAAGTACAAAAAAGTTATGTCATTTCCAACACCTTCAATTTACGGCAGCTGGCGCGCTCTATGAACTATAACCTAAATGTGAACAAATTTCAATTCCTCTATCCAATGAACCCCAAACCCCAAAATTTTGTGTAGATATTTGCATTTATTAAGAAATAAATGGAAATAAACTAAAATAATATTTTACATTTAACACCCTGTATCTCTTTAACTATCAACTTTTTGACTAAGGTAAGTTCTGCTAAATCGTAATATTTTTCCTTTGGGAATCTACCATGAATTTTGGCCCATTACCTCGGGACCACCCTGTATATGTATACTATCTTTTTAATTTTTTTAATTTTTAGGATCATACTCTTTTATGTGAAGTGAAATAGGTGTACTTGTTTGTATAGATAAAATGAAACGTTTTCGAGATAACGCGTTTAGTAATGAAAATATCCTATTTATGTACTGCAAATGTATTAAATTTCAGTGTTAATAGTTTAACCATATTCTTGTTTTAATACGTTCTACATAAAATATACTAAAATAGCTAATATAATAAGGTATAACGAACATGTGCAATATCTACCAATAATTACTAATTAATATCAATACGAACAATTAATAATTTCAGGAATACTTAATGAATTGTTGGAATCATAAAATTTTGCATAACCCCACTGATTAGTCGAGAAAAAGGTGCATATTGATCCTATAGAGAGATATTAAATCAATTTGGAAAGCTATAAATACTAGACCTATGAATATTATCCACACCACAAGGTTTGAGGAATATTACAGATGCAAAGCCTTAATAAATAAAACTGTAATAACCATATTTCAATCACATTTTCAATTATATTTCGAAAAAAATAAAAATTACTAAAACAATGAAATCGAGATTACATTAAAACACAACCAGCTGGTGATTAGTGTAATTTTTCAGAAGATTTTATTTAACGAATCATCGGTCACATTATCTCGAGCGTAGCAGTAACGGTTTGTCATTGTTCGTTGTAAACGAATCCTTAATATTAGTAACACTAAGGTTGAACTAAACACCCCTAAGGCTTTTAGTTAACAGTAACGGTCGTGCAATATTGGTTGCCTAAACTCGTGGCTTGTACTCATTTATGAAGGGACTATTGGAATGTCATTAACCTGTCAGCAATTGTACGGGATAATTCTCTTATAATTAATATAGATTATGATGGTGATATTATATAGATCTGATACCTGCAAATGCGATAGAAGCAGCAAACTTGGCAATATTGAATTTATTATGGAAAACGTCAAAAAGCCAACGCGCTTATAATCCTTTTTGGAATGTAATGGAGACCAAAACTCAAACTCGTTTTCCGAAACTCATTAAAAACTTATTTTGGAAGACTCGGTGCAAAAATTCAAAAATTGTATACAATACTCAATGCTGAGAAATACTTTTAGTATCCATAATAATATAGATATTGTGAAATATTTAAAACTGAGCGCACTCCTCAAGCAGCTTTCAGTCGGCAATAAACTCAACGGTAAAAAATCTTTACATCATCTGTTTAAAAATACCAGAAAACTTCTACCCAAGATTTGGGAAGATTGAGATAGAGATTTGGTCTAGAATTATAACTATAATTCGTTTCTAATTGTATCAAAATTGCCATGCCAGACGTCTCTACCCCATATGTTAATATTTTTTGAACGGAAGCAGTCAGTCCAGTAGTAGAAGACTGTGGTAATAGATCTTGTTAAAGAAACGTTTCAGTGCAGAAGGTGTAAACAGTAGAGGTAAAAGAAAAACAACTGAATGTCCTGTTTTGTACTTAATAAAGCATAGTACATGCTTTGTATTAAAAAATTTGTTGTTTGTCAACTGCCAATTCTCAACATGTCGGCACCTTTTTATCAAAATCAGGATTTGTTCATTCTTTTCTTACTTGATACCATTAATATAAAAAAAGTTTTGATGGTTTTAGTTTTTGTAGACCCTGATATTAAATATTAAACCAACTATGGGATAGGTCAGTTGGAAAAGAACCAGAATATATTATTCTATTATTGGTATTACTTTTACTGCTTTGTTTAAATTATACATATAAAATCGAGTTTTTACTTCTACTTAATACTTGCAAGTATTTATTAGTTTTTTATATGGGGCGTTCCACGCCAAATCGGACGGTTCGAAAAATTTAAATTTTCGATTTCCTTAATTTTTTTATATTTTTTAGTACCCCTCAAAAAAGCCTTTCTGGTAAATTTTCAGATTTTTTTTGATTACTTGTTCAAAAGATATAAAATTTTCAAAAAAAACGCTCTTTTTTTGGTTTTTTGATCATAACTTTCTTAATAATGGTCCAAATTAAAGCTTTTTTTTATAAAAATATTTGTTTTTAGATGGCCTTTACAGATAAAAATACAAAAGAAATATTCAAAGTGTTTTTGATTAAGATTTTTAAGTTTAAAATTTTAAATCGTGTTTTTGAAAGTGAGTGTATCTTTCGATTTTTGTGAAAATTTTCTATTTCAAACTACTATTCTTTTAACAACTTTTAGGACCGGTCCGGTCGTGGGCCCTCCATAATTACTTTTTTTTTTTTGATTTTTGAAATTTAAAACAAAATTTTTCTCTATAAATCATTATAAGTACCGATTTTTGTATACCCTTTTTTACTTATTTTAAATTAATATTAATACTTTTTAATTATTAATAGGTGTTTAAAATCAATAAGTAAACGTAGTCTATTTATAAACAATGATAACAAACGTTTTTATTTATTTTCGTGTTCTTTTAAAAATTGTTGCAAAATTATTTTATAATTTTTTTTTTGTTGCAAAGTATTTTTTTTTATTTAAATAATAGTATCTTTATGAATTTCTATTCTATTTAAAAAGAGTCGCACATCTTATGATTATTATTGATGTCAAATTTTCACCTGAGAAACACTATTTAGATGCAAAAGAAAAATTAAATTTGCGATACAATATAGGGACCCAAAAATTTCATTCAATCATTCTAAGGAGCAATGGAAATATATTAGGTAAGGAGTATTCTAGTTTACAAAATAATATTTTGTTCCTTGGAATGATTGAATGAAATTTTGGGTTTGTTTGGGTTTGGCTGTATTGTAACGCAAATCTAATATTTTTTGCATCTAAATAGTGTTTCTCAGCTGAAAATTTGACAGCAATATTCATAAGATGTGCGACTCTTTTTAAATTGGATAGAAATTCATAAAGATACTATTATTTAAATAAAAAAAATACTTTGCAACAAAAAATAGCATTGATAAAATAATTTTTAAAAGAACACGAAAATAAATAAACACGTTTGTTATAATTGTTTATAAATAGACAACGTTTAATTATTGATTTTAAACACCTATTAATAATTAAAAAGTATTCAAATTAATTTAAAATAAGTAAAAAGAAAGTAGACAGTGACAAAAATCAGTACTTATGATTTATATAGATATTTTTTTTAATTTTCAAAAATCAAAAAAAAATAGTAATTATGGAGGGCCCATGACCGGACCGGTCCTAAAAGTTGTTAAAAGAATAGTAGTTTGAAATAAAATATTTTCACAAAAATCGAAAGACTCAAAAATACGATTTAAAATTTCAAACTCAAAAATCTTAATCAAAAACACTTTGAATATTTTTTTTGTATTTTTATCTGTAAAGGCCATCTAAAAACAAAGATTTTTATAAAAAAAAGCTTTAATTTGGACCATTATTAAGAAAGTTATGACCAAAAAACCAAAAAAGAGCGTTTTTTTTGAAAATTTTATAACTTTTGAACAAGTAATCAAAAAAATCTGAAAATATACCAGAAAGGATTTTTTGAGGGGTACTAAAAAATATAAAAAAAAATTAAGGAAATCGAAAATTTTAATTTTTCGAACCGTCCGATTTGGCGTGGAATGCCCCATATATATAATTTAATCTATCTATTCTATCAATTTAAACGCAATGGGTAGTCCGGTCCTGCAAACATTATCGACCCATATCAGTAATTTGACATTAATTCTATCGAAATCATTACGTTGTCCAAATACCTGTAGGTAATAAATTAATTTCAAAATGGATGTTAATTAATGAAGGACCTAATTTTAAAATTCAATGCCCGAAATTGAAATAATAATAGAATATTATATTGGCGCACAGATTCTGTTGGAATTATAGTGAAAGTTCGCCAAATTACTTCGTAAAATGGTATTTGGTACCGATATTGTACAGCAATTTCATTGTGGTTTTAATACGCTTTTGTAGTTGGTATGTAATTACATAATTTTTTTTTGTAAATTGTTACAATTGTATGTATTGTCACTGAACCCTGCGGAGTTTCTTACAAAGTAAAAGAAATAATATCTAATTGGAATCAAATTTACAGTTCAATAAGACTTTATAGTTAATTACCTTTTTCTGGAAGATTGTAACATAGAACTCTACAATTCCAAGCAATATTTGGCTAAGCAAGCATAGTGTCATAAAATAATTCTTTAGTGCTCTTTCGATGCACCGGTATATTTCATTATTGATTCGTTTTTTCCACAGGTGATAAAATACTCAAATAAACAGAGATAACATACAGGGTGTCTCACGGTGCCGGCCCATTAGAATTATTTCAGAGACTACTTCAATTTGAATTTTAAAAATTTGAGGTACCGGGTTTTCGGGCATGCCCTTCTCAACTAAAATAATGGCGTCCACGTACCACTTCCGGTTATACCGGAAGTCGCCATCAACTTGCTTATTTTAAGTGGAATACCCTATATATTATTGCAATTTTGGATTCTACGTGTTATTTTATGTGGACTTTTATGAAGTTTCCCTATTCCTAAAATTAACCGTTTTCGAGATATTTAATATTTTTCAAAAAATGGAGAGAAACAGTGACTAACTTCAAACCGTGTGTATTTGATAATAAGATAAAGCAACAATATTTATAGGGGGGATAGCTAGACCCCCTAAGGTTCCCATCCCTACTTTAAAAGTGGCTTAATTGCATACAGAGTGTTAGAAATTTAATGCCGAGTTTAGTTAATTTCAAACCTTCATAAGTCGGTTTTTTTAAATGGAACACCCTGTATGTTTTTCTATATTCTGATACACAATTTTATTCTCTTTCGAATGGTATCAGGGTTCCCTATACCTATCTCTCCTAGTTTTTAAATTATCTACTATTTTTTGTGTAATCACCTAAAATCATATAATTTCTTGCGAGGATAGCTGTGGAATTTTTAGCAAAACTTCAAAACAAACAACTGAACTATCACTAGTTATTTATTATTATTTATTCACAGACATTGCAATGGGTTTCTAAGCAGAACATTTACAGTTTTTAATGAGACATCCCAATTTTCCACCAATGAGCAGAATAAAGTTAAGAAGAATTCTAAAAAATCAACTTCATACATACACAATTTTAATTATGTATGTTGATAATAATAATAATGCACTAAGATAAAAAAAAATGACTTAAAAAAGTCATAAGTGTTCAATATGACCCCCATTAACAGCTAAGCACTTGTGGATTCTAGAGATAACACCATCAGTCACCGCTTTTGCTATTTCAGCTGCAGGCAATTCATGGAACGCTCTCCGTATTCGAGCAATCAAATCCTCTTTTGAAGCAACGGGTGTAGAATAAACTTTTTGCTTTATTACTCCCAAACATAAAAATCTAATGGCGTCTCATCCATCTATCTTCAAACATTTCAGTCAGCTATTGATCGATTTGTTTGTGACAGTGAGGTGGAGCTCCGTCTAATTGATACCAACACTTCCTCAGTTGGTCTAAAGGTATATTATCTAAAAAATCTGCCACAACCGTTTGCAAAATATTGAGATATCTGGCGGCATTTAAATTTTCTTCGTAGATAAGAAATTTGGTTATCTTTAATTACACAAAAAACATTTACGCTAAATTTATTTTGAAAGTTTCTTTCTCGGATAACATGAGGATTTTCAGATGACCACTAATTAGTATTATGTCTATTAAAAATACCTTCTCTCGTAAATTTTGACTCGTCTGTCCATATAATATGTTGCAAAAATTGTGGATCTTCTTGGTATCGCACTAACATCGTTTCACAAAATTGTACACGTTGCACGGCGTCACCCGGATGAAGTGCAGAAAGTAGCTTAAATTTGTCTTAGCATCCTGTGAATGGACGCTCGTGAAATGCCTAAATCATACTCTGCGGCACGAGTTGAGGATTCTGGATGAACATTAAAATAGGCTAGCACATATTTATTATATTATCTTCATTTGAAGTCATTGGTTTTGGTTAAATTCTTTCTCCACAAATTCGACCATACTCTAGTTGATTTGCTGAATTTTTCTTAATCATTGGTGGCAAATTTGGCTATGTCTTATTAAAAACTGTACATGTTCTACTTATAATCCCATTGCAACGTCCGTGAATGAATAATAAATTTAAAATATCAGCATTTGAATAAGTATTGTTTTCCATATTTTATACACACTAAATTACACTGTCACTGCAAGAGTTTTGCTAAAAATTCCACAGCTATCCTCCCAAGAAATTACATGATTTTAGGTGATTACACAAAAAATAGTAGATAACTTAAAAACTAGAAGGTATAGGGAACAATGATACCGTTCGAAAGAGAATAAAATTGTGTATCAGAATATAGAAAAACATACAGGGTGTTCCATTTAAAAAAACCGACTTATGAAGGTTTGAATGAATGTTTTAAACTCGGCATTAAATTTCTAGCACCCTGTATGTAATTAAGCCACTTTGAAAGTATGGATGGGAAGCTTAAGGGTCTAACTATCCCCCCTATAAATATTGTTGCTTTATTTTTGTGACTATAAAATACACATGGTTTGAAGCTAGCCACTATTTCTCTCCGTTCTTTTGAAAAAAATTAAATATCTCGAAAACGGTTAATTTTAGACATAGGGAAACTTCATAGAAGTCCACACCTGAAATAACACGTAGAATCCAAAATTGCAATAATATATAGGGTGTTCCATTTAAAATAAGCAAGTTGATGGCGACTTTCGTTATAACCGGAAGTGGTACGTGGACGCCATTATTTTAGTTGAGAAGGGCATGCCCGAAACCCGGTATCCCAAATTTTCTAAATTCAAGTCGAAGTAGTATCTGAAATAATTCTATTGGGCCGTCACCGTGAGACACCCTGTATAACTGCATGTTTCTTAAGACTTACCTATCGATAGAAATTGCCACCAGATTAAATATGGAAGATGTCGAACACGTCACATCCATGGCAATGTAAAAATCACAAACGAATCCAGGCAAAGCCCATGTTCCGTTCACCTGAAAAAGAAACAAAAACTAAGACTGTAATTTCTACAAAGGATGTTGTTTTTTAATGTTTGGGAAACACCTACTCTGAGAACAGTAGTTACATCAAGTACTGCATTACAGATTAGCAGATCGCTCTCTGGCAGGAAGTGCCAAGCACTGCTTCATTCGTTGGTTGTCTCATCTAATCATACTGATTGGCTGAGAATTAATAAGTTTCAAATCGGTCTATATCCGATGATTCTACTGATCAATGGTCTTGGCGGTTTACTAGATATTGTGGATGTAATTCAACGCTGGAGGGGACTTCAGTGCGCAGAATAGTTGTTTCCCACATTATTGTTTGCTAAACATGTGTTAATAAAGTCAATGTAAAGAGAATATATTTCAATGACACGCTCGTTATTCACCTCTTTTTTATTGTGTTTTCAATTATAAATACAAAGCGAACCTTTTGTATGTACCTGAAAAATAAAACAAACCAATCAGGGGAACATTATTAATTGTAAACGGATTACCGCAGAATGGCATATTTGATTAAAAACGGATGGAATTTTAAAATGACAGACGTTATATAGAGGTAATTAAGTTAAATGTTCATTTAAAATTAAAAGCTCTCGCTGCTAAAACGTTAGCTCTCGTTACAACATGAAATCTATATTCTCCACTCCCAAATCTCATTAAATAAATAATTTTGAGTTTAATAGAGATTCGTATTCAACTCGATTGAATCTGCACAGCACACTCCTTAATGGGCTGATTTAGCATATTTTTTTAAGTTAATATTTAGAAAGTATACATCATAGTTAGTTAATGCCGAAAAGATCTGAATTTTTGTTCAACAATGTGTACTTTAAAATAATTAATGAAAACTTAGTGCCGGAAAATAGATGTCAATAAATAACATACAAAACTTTCTTCCATAGACAAAAATAACAATATGTAAAATAAACTGACAGAACAAATATCAAGTGCTAAAAACCAAGGCATATGTGGTACAGAAACATGATAAGTTACACGTTATTTGTCCCGTTGTTGCGCTAATCTACAGCACGGAATAAGTGAAATATTTTCTTCCACCAGTCTTCAATTCAAGCAAAAATAATTTGATAAAAATAACACTTAAATTTTGGCGCAGAAGTTCCTTGAATTATTATTTGTTTTTTTTAGAAAAGTACCTATAAACAAGGAAAAACTAAAACTATACATATCACAAATAAATAACTTGAGACAATAGTTAATTGCGCATTGAGCTATCGGAACAAAAGTTATAAATTAATTTTATTATTGAACGAATCTATTGCAAAAATGCATTTGCCTATTTAATAGTATATCTAACTTCGGAAAATCTGAAGAAAAACATGTTTTACTTGGGATTGCATTTGTCAAAAGACTAAGTTGTTTTGGTTTTAAACACACCCGATACAGGCTTTTTTTATAGGGTTTACTTCTGGGAATTTAGTAGGTCAGTCCAATTATAAATTTTCTGTGCATCTATCAATATAAATAAGCATCAGCAAGGTATTTATACTATCAAATTTCAATTTCGATTTGAAAAATCATAATGACCTTTAGTTGTTGAATCCTAAGTTATCAGATACAAAGATATAAAATGAGAGAATTCCAATTCAGTTTCATGCATGCAGTTACATTCTACGTAACCACTAAGTATAGAATTTGTTTTCAACATGCCTTCTTCATTCGACTAATAGGTACAACTTCCAACAGTTGCAAACCCATTCCAGATTCAGCATTTCCAATTCCGAACTCGTTAAACTAAATTAGCAGGAACGCCGATTGAGTATGTCGGAGTATCGTAAATTAAGTTTGTTTTTTCCCTCTCCTTGTGATCGAATCACTGTATTATACCTACTAATTTATTGACATATCACCATAACTGAAACTGAAGAAAGAACACATCGCATACGTTCTCTAGGTCCGAAAATAGTAATACTATATTCGATAAAAGAATAGAAAGCCGATAACAATGTAATAAACATAATGTAAACGGACAACAGTTTTAAGAAACGGTGCACTTTAATAGTCGACTACTTGTGTTGATAATAATTTTTTCATTTAACGATATTTTCATCAAAATTAAATTGATTTAATATCTATTCTCCAAACCAGTGATCAAGTGATTAATGATTTTAAATGTTTAAATAAAACTGTTTCTTATACTTTTTAGTGGATACGTATAAGGTTGACTATAATTATTTGTCTTCTCTTGGAAAGGGAGAAATAAGATCACTAATGCAGATATTATTAAACCGACACAGTATTGTACTAAAAATGTAATCAAATATACATTGGTCGTACTAACGGAAGCAGTATTGACCAATAATAAAACCTATTTAATAAGGTAAATCAATATCTTCCATATTTCAGGGTTTAAACGTATTTCAAGAAAGGACGCGGCATACATACTTAAAAAAATTCCCATAAAGGGTGTCCCACCTAAGAGGGATTCTTCTGTAATTCTGTAACTGTAAAATTAAAAAAAAATGGTTTTAGTAAAAGTTGTCTGGAATCATGTGGGCCATGTAAACAATTTAATATTGTTATATATAATAAATCAGCGGTCTAAGTGTTCTTCTCCTTGTGGTAATCCGAGTTTCAGTTTGTTTCGTTTAGCGTTTTGTTTTAGTTGTCGTTAGTAGTTTACTTTTGTTTGTCAAGTCACGTTTTAAACATGCCAGTAAATATTGACACTATCAGTCCCAGGCCTGATAAAATGTGAGAGAAAAGTAGTTTTGCAAGACCTTCTGGACGGTGTTACATAGCTACTTTTTCGGACTTTAGAAAAGAACCTGATTCTTCTGGAAAACTGTTAGATATACCCATGTATGGACAACCTTAAATCAGCCGAAAGGGCATTCAATTTTGCATTCACCCATGACAGTTAATATGAGTCATTCCTCTGAAAAAAAAAAGTTTTTCAACTCGTAAGATTATTAAATGTAGCTCTCAGTATTTCCGAGTCTGAATAACGTACACGTTTTGCTCACAGATGACAAGATAGAGTAATTTATGCCAAAATGAACTGTGAAAACTGCAGGTTTCTAACTCTTACGATTTAGACGCTATCTAGCCTCATTCAGAGAGCTGAAATTGTGATTTTTTTCAAAAAGAACTGATTATCTCGAAAGCGGTAAGTTTTAAACACCATGTACATTTATTAAACTCTACCTAATATTATCCAAGGATTTCAAAAATGTAATAATACAGGGTATTCCATTTAAAAGAACATATTTATGTAGCGCCCAAACGAAATGAAACATCCTGTAAAGCTAAAAATATTTTCTTTACATGCCCACATGATTCCAGGCAACTTTTATTAAAACCATTTTTTTATAAATTTTACAGTTGCAGAGTTATAGAAGAATCCCTCTTAGGTGGAACACCCTGTATAAACAATATAGGTCAAGTTTTTTTATCACAGTGTTTCATTTTCTGTTAATATCTAAAAAGATGACACCCCACTGCATGAACATATACAGAACTTTTTTCCATTAGTTCTAGTAGTTACATTTAGCCAGCAGGATAACAGGATTCGTCTCCTTTCGTCAAATTCCTTCTCGCTCACTCTCACAGAGATCCACGAACCGAAATACGAACAACATTAAACGCCTGCGAACGCAGAATAGACAACAACAATTAAATTATTTTTTTGTCAGCGTGCGCTCCCACTCGTAAATAACAAAATTAGCCGTCCAACATACATTCGCTTTTAGTTCAGCCACCTCGTGTGTAACTGGCAAAGTTAGGACCGACTCGAGGGCTATTAAGCGCCGTGCGTCGCGATGCATCCATTATAAATCACGGTTTAATAATAGAGGAATAATTAGCACCCAACTTCCTGGCCGGCCGCATTATGGGGTATCTGTTGCTCGTCGGCACTGAATAAAAACGATAAAGTCGCCCCTTAATTTATTAATGCCTTCTGCGGTTCCTGCACGTCCCAAAAGTAGCGGGAGAGAGCACGAAATTACGTCTGGAAGATTTAACTCCGCTTGATAGGATTTATTTACTTGGACCTAACTTCTGGATACATTAGTATGAGGATAGAGAGCGCTTCCGAACGCGTTCGCTCTTATATGATGCTCTCGAAACTACGCCGATAAGATTATGGAAATTTATGTTGAATTTTACACATTTGCAAGAGTTTTTATATAAAAAAAATACAGAAATGCAATGACATGTACAGGACAATTCACATAACATTCCAGCTCCCTTGTCTGATTTATCTTTCTTGATAGAAAGAAACTGTAAAGACCTATGTTTTAGGAAACTTTATTGCGTTTTGAAGATAAACAACAAAATGTTGCTTATTCAATGGGACACTTTTATACAGGGTGAGTCGGAAGGATCGCACCAAACTCTAGGAATGGATTCTCTACGTCAGAATAATAAGAAAAAACTCAAACTGCTGTGTCTGAAACGTGGACCACACCTGATGTAAACACTGATCATATCAACATTCCAAATTATGTATTTTTAAGAGCCGACCGGCAGGGCAGAGGTGGTGGCGTGGGATTTTTTGTTAGAAATTCCCTTTGTTGCAAATATTAGTGTAGATTTTGAGCAAATGTGGATTTCAATTAATTATACAGGTAAACGCAAAATTTTTGGTGTTATCTATAAACCACCTAAAGCTAAATTACTACTTAGTTCAGATTTATTAGATAAGTCTTTATCCTTTTTGTTACCTCAAGCTGAAAACATAATTTTCGGGGGAGATTTTAATCTTAATCTTTTAGTATCGAATAGCTATGGTATCAATTTATTTTCATAATCTTTTAGATTCTTACAATTTGGAACAGCTTGTTAATGAACCTTCAAGAGTTACTCCCCACTCATCTTCCTTACTAGACATATTGGTGGTAATTGTAACAAGAGACGAAGTATTAAATACTTTAATTGAACTGGAGGAAAACAAAGGGGCCGGACCCGACGGTATTCCCTCAATTTTTTTTATAAAAAATGTGCAGATTCCCTTTGTAACCCTCTCACTTTGTCAACAAGTCTCTTGAAGAAGGAGATTTTCCTGACACATGGAAGCAAGCTTTTGTGATTCCTATTTACAAAAAAGGTGATAAAAACGAAGTTTCCAACTATCGGCCAATTAGTAAATTAAATATTCTTAGTAAAATTTTTGAACGTATATGTTATAAGCATTTACTTAGCGCGGTTAAATCGTCTATAATTATTGAGCAACATGGATTCTTTCCACATAGATCTATCGAATCCAATTTAGTAATATACTCCCAATATATTACAAGTGCTATGGATAGCCAGATTCAGGTGGATGCCGTGTATACCGATTTTAGCAAAGCATTCGATAAAATTAATCATAATATACTTATATCTAAATTGTCTGAAATTGGTGTGCATGGTAACCTACTGAGATGGCTTACCTCTTATGTTTTCAACAGNAAATAGCAAATGAGTCTATAAAAATTACTAATGAATGTAAAAACTTAGGTCTGTGGTTTGATGAAAGTTTGAGATATTCCAAGCATATCATGCGATACTGTCTATGGACCCGCATTTTTAAAGACTGATTCGACACGTTTACAAAGAATTCAGAAAAAGAGTAATAAAAACCTTTCACGAGCAGTGAATAATAAACAATAAAAATTATCTTGTAATAGCTTCCGAATTATTAAATTAGGCTAACAAAAGGTAACCCAAAGTTTTGTTCAGCAGAAACACAATTTACAAAACCTCTTTTTTGATCGCTTGGTACTTTTTGTTCTTTTAGTTATTAACTGTGAAATCTAGCCGAAAAATTCATTGCACTAATGCCTTCCGAGGTGGAGAGGATCGCCATTACTGTCCATTTGCACAAAATCCTTTAACAGTGGAAGCGGCTATTAACTCCCACATTTTTACATTAAGGGACTTTTGTTTCTCTCCAGACTGAATAAGAAACGATAAAGTCGTCCTTTAGCCTGCTAATGCCCCCTGAGGTTCCCTTATATCCCGGAACAACAGACAAGAGAGTCACTCAATAACAAATTGTCTTAAATTCTTTATGACCTCCACAAACGGGTTCAAAACGCTCTGCTATACATAAACTCATTCTCTTTGAACGTTTCAAGTTTATGTTTAATGCTCGTGATATTATAATCAACTTTTAATTTGCAGAATATAGCCGCGTTAGAGTTAACTTCATTACGCCCGCACAAATAAAGCAAAAGCATCTACAGAGACGTAAATAAGCAAGTTGTCGGTCGATTCCTTCCACACGATTTTCCTCGATTTAACTGACAGACAGTAATCATGTTGATGCTTGTGTATCAGCAATGTATCTATAAATACACTATCGTATATGTATTGTATATATTCTTGAGAAGTAAGGGTTGTCATTGTTACATTTTTGCATCGCAATTTTGTCTACGATAATAAATGAACGAAGTTAACTAATAGTTAACTAAATTAACTAATAGTTAATTTAGAGATAGTTTAATAATTCTCATGTAAAGCATTTGTGAATTTGTTTGATAAATATTAAATACATTTGTGGTAAATCTACAAAGATTTATTTATAAACATTATACAATACATTTTAGAACCTGTTTTCCATATTTCTGCACAAAGCATAAACAACATAAAATCTCCATGCTCCCACACTGTGAACACCAAATTAAACAAACATGTAAAACAAAAGGATCTTGCTGAAATATGAGATTAACGATAATAAAGCGAAGTTTGTTGGTGTACAGTCAAATGTAAATATGGAAAGTACAGTATTACATCACGGTGCCTTGGAGAATAAAGCAAACAAAATCCAATAAATAGAAATTCTTCAAGATAAATTTTCCTGTTTACAATGTAACTGACAAAAGTGAGCTATATAAGATTTACTAAAGATAGAAACGATCATCCACCACCACCACCACCACCACCTTTACATTTGGACACCTGCGAATTTCAAATAATACGCTACATCGAGACCGCGGTGTTGCCGCTATCACGCATAATATGGAGGATAAGTTAGTCAACGACAGCAGTTTAAAGGAGAATTATTATAAATTATGTATCTTACAAGTACCTAATCGATTTCTACAAGCTGTCAAACGGTTCCTTAGATATCGGTTTACCGTTTATACAAGTTGCTGTGGAAACTGTTCGTCAATTATTGCGCATTCTAAGCGGAAAGACAAAAAAAATCTGCATTCTTATAAGACTCTGTACTAAATCGTGAAAAATTATTTTATTAATATCTCGTCTCTTAGGTATCCAAACTACTCATAATTTTTGAGGATTTTCTTCATATTAATAAGCTGATATTAATTTTTTTGAGAATATTTGTTCGTCAATTCCAAATCAGATAAACCTCCTTATAGTTCAGACGGTATTTGTTTCAAAAAGCCATATTTGGGTGAATCGTATATCCACGGAGATTAACTTTTGGCGGCACAATATGTTAAAAAAATTCGAAAAATGTCATATTTTTCTTCCTATTTAATTATGTATCTTTTCAAGAGTTGATTTTAGGCGAAAATGGAAGAGGAAAAAAATGTTTGCTATTAAATTTTTTACAAAACATGTTTAGTTACAAATCGAATGAATCATGATTACTATTGTAAAAATCGAAAAATCGCAAAAATGGGGTTAAAAAACAATACTTTTTAGGGAATTTTTTTGGTGTATTTAAATTGGGTGTAGGACCTTTATACTTGGCTCAAGAAAACTTCATGTTATGTAGAATCATCACACCAAATTTCATCAAAATCGGTTCGATAGATTTTGCATAATAATTTTGCAATCCAGATTTTGAAAAAAAATTTGCAAATTTTCAAAATTTTGCACAGCAAAAACCAAGGCCCTTAGATACTTGAAAATTTAATCACATATAGAAGGGCTCTCAAGCTTTCAAACTTTTTTTGAAAAATTCGAATCCGTCAATTAGGAGAGCTCTGGCGCTTGTTTAAACATTGGTCGAATTTTTGTACTTATAAACAATTAGAACTTTGTGAATATTCAATCAAATCAAATTTTTTAAAGCAGGTTTTAAAAGTTCTTGGAAAGACGCTTCTTTAAAAAAAAAAAAAGGAACGATTGATCAATTAGTTACGTAGTTATAGCCGATTCAATTTCGAGCAGGCCGAAGCGGCCGCGCTCTCTGCTTCCCCCACCACCACCACCCGTACGATTTTATTGAATTTCTCGCTTGCATAAATAACTTTAAACACGTTTTAAAGTAGGTTGCCAATGAAGAAAAGTATTGTAATCTTAGACCTGGTAAGTACTCGGAATACCAAAGGTATTTTTCGAAAAATTAGCCCGGATGTCCCAGTACATTTAGTGTAAATGACGGCTATAACTACGTAACTAATTGATCAATCGATCTGTTTTTTTTTAAAGAAGCGTCTTTCCAAGAACTTTTAAAACCTGCTTTAAAAAATTTGATTTGATTGAATATTCACAAAGTTCTAATTGTTTATAAGTACAAAAATTCGACCAATGTTTAAACAAGCGCCAGAGCTCTCCTAATTGACGGATTCGAATTTTTCAAAAAAAGTTTGAAAGCTTGAGAGCCCTTCTATATGTGATTAAATTTTCAAGTATCTAAGGGCCTTGGTTTTTGCTGTGCAAAATTTTGAAAATTTGCAATTTTTTTTTCAAAATCTGGATTGCAAAATTATTATGCAAAATCTATCGAACCGATTTTGATGAAATTTGGTGTGATGATTCTACATAACATGAAGTTTTCTTGAGCCAAGTATAAAGGTCCTACACCCAATTTAAATACACCAAAAAAATTCCCTAAAAAGTATTGTTTTTTAACCCCATTTTTGTGATTTTTTCGATTTTTACCATAATAATCATGATTCATTCGATTTGTAACCAGTCATGTATTGTAAAAAATTTAATTACAAACATTTTTTTCCTCTTCCATTTTCGCCTAAAATCAACTCTTGAAAAGATACATAATTAAATAGGAAGAAAAATATGACATTTTTCGAATTTTTTTAACATATTGTGCCGCCAAAAGTTAAGCCCACGTTTTTTTTATGCGCATAGAAAAATTTTCATTTCTAGTGATATTTGAAAGCCAAAAAGCCAAAAATCTCCGTGGATATACGATTCACCCAAACCAAAACAGATACCGCCTGGTCTATTAATATTTTTAATCAACCGGTAGAAAGCGGCACTTGTTGAAACTGGTCACAAATTTAGCTGATTATTGATTCGTACCCAATTGAATTTCGGACTACATAGGTACCTGTGTCAATTTGATTTTCATTTGGAGCAATGCTAACAACGGTAATAATTTACCGTTTAAATATTTGAGGTATGGCAGCGAGGAAAATTCGATGTAACCCAACAGCCATACAGGTAAATATGAATTTTACATGAACGTTTTTTTTTTCAGCAGAGGACTGTGGGCAGACGGGAACAGTTTACGCGAACAAGTAGATTAGAGTTGCGTTTTTTGTTACAGTCCCTAATAAATGATGACAAACAAACGAGACGACCTTAGTGTTTATCTCACGTAATTAAGTACTATTTACGTTCCTTTGAAAACTGTCTTTTTGAACGTAAAAATTTTAATTGCGGTACCATGGTCTAGACTGAAACTTACTTTTTGTTATATTTTGCAATTAGAAGCAAAAAAATTGGTAAAGGTATAGTAAATATATATAATTAACATGTCTTTTTTGATTGCCTAATTTCTTTAAAATTTTCAATACATAAGTTACTTTTTATCTGTTCTAATTTTTATCCAATTTATCCTGAACCTGGATAATCATCAAATCATATTTAATTCATTTTCAACATGATTGCGATTTTATTAAATGTAACTTTACAAAATTATACATTCAATGCATAGGTTCATTTACAAAATGGTTGTCTAATTCTAAAAAGTGGAACGTCGTTTTTAAAAGAGAATGAGTTTTGCATTGTTTGCTACAATTAACATAAACAACAATATTTGGCATAATGTTACGTAAAAAAATATAGAATTTTTTTAATACAAAGATGCTATACGTACTATAAAATAGGTAAAAAATGATAACATTTAAATTTTGCACAACCAAAAATCGTTTAGTATTAAATTAGAAATCGATGACTCAACAAATATTGTGTTATACATTTTCGCAAAAATACTTCCCTCTTAATAACAATTTTTAACTAAGATAAGTTTACCTTTCAGGAAATATTTTAAAATTTAGAATCCACTCCTGCTGTGTGATCTCTTCCTTATACTTACATGTATATGTAAATTTTAAATACGGGTGAGACCTAACATACACAATGTGTTGCATCTTAATTATAGCTGCTACTTAGTGTTTACTGACACAAAACATTGCTTTGCATCTATTGTCAGAGAACGACGTATTAATCTGTAGGTACCATGAAAGCACTAGGCTGAATGAAGATTTTAACTATGATATTGTGGGAAAAAAATGCTCTGAAGTTGTAGACCCGTCCAGCAATAAATCAGACCCACTATATCTATTAAGCAGCTAAGATCATTCGTCAGCAGAGTAGTTATTTCTCACAATATCATTGACCTATATTTCAAATTAAACGGTTCCCATTTTGGAATCAATATTTTGCTTATTTTTATTTAAAAAATGTTACCTTAAATTTGTATACTTCCTCGTAGGGGGGACATTATATATATAGAAATCAACATTATTTCCTAATTAATATTAATGATAAAAGTGTTCTGGCTTAAATAAAAACCAATACACTATCTCATCTCCTCTTTTGTTTTCGGTAGAATTAATCTAGAGAGCCAAGAGCGGTGGGTATGGTTTGATATGGACCATTTTAATAATTCAAAGCCGAATAAAGAAAAGGGTAAATGTAATATTGCACTTAGGAAGCGTTGTTCGAGGCTTACCGTAAATCGGGTTAATAAATTTTCAGCCGAATTACATTAATTTAAGCAATGGTAAAATATAAATTGGAGATGTCCACTTGGGTTCAAGTCAACATACCTAATGGATTTCCCGCATTTAATTCAATTCCTGTTTAGAGACAGAACAGAATTTTGCAGTGTAAATATTGTATAACGAAATTTCAACCTCAGGACTGTTAGGGTGTCTTTAATAATAATTAGAATGAGGTTCATGTCCTCTATGCATAAAAGTGGATTTTTTAAGGTACAGTTTTATATTTATTTTATAAAGATAGATTAAGTCTGGTGAAAAATCCATACCAGGTACATTGTCGTACAGCAATTGTGAATTTAGTTGCTTTTGGATGTACAGGGCAGATTACGATGTTAAGAACTCAACTCGATCAGTCAGATTAAAGGAAAATATTGCTGTTGGGTCTGCAAGTGTCACGGAAAATCCTGGTCTATCTATCGCATTTCACAAATCAGTATGCACCGGGTTTTGTACAAAGATCTAGGCATGAATTTGTACAAGGTTCAACTAACCCAAGATTTGAAGCCATCGGACCATGCACATCGCCGTACGGGGATGTTAGAAATGCAAGAAATTGATGCTGATTTTTTTCAAGAAAATCATTTTTAGTGATGAGGGCTATTTGCACTTATAAGGTTATATCAATAAGCGAAATTGTTTCATCTGGGACTCCGAAAACCCAAGAGTGATTGCCAGACAACCTCTCCATCCACAACGAGCGGCTGTATGGTACGGTATCTGGAGTTAGGGCATTATAGGGCCTTATTTCTTCGAAAACGAAGCCGGTATTGCTGCTACAGTTAATGGATTGCAGTACCGAAATAAGCTGAGTGACATTTTGGTTCTACGATTGAAGAACTGAATCTGGAAGTCGTTTATTTTCAGCAGAATAGGGTTATCTTCCATACAAGCCATGAAACGATAGCCTTATTGCGTGAGCAGTTTCCTGGATGTGCCATTTCGCATCACGGAGATTCCGATTGGCCACCTAGATCATGTGATTTGTCACCACTGTATATCTTTCTGTGAGGTTATGTGAAGGATAAGGTGTACAATAATGCTTCAGGAACGATTGAAGCTCTCAAACACAATATACGACGTGTAATTGGCGAAATAAGTAAGCAATTATGCAAAAAAGTTATGGAAAATTTTCTAAAAGGAGTTAGAATTTATATCAGAAGGACAAAATTACTTGCAAAGACTTATTATTGAAAATTGTGTTAATTGCAAAGTAAATGTACACATTGTTAAAACTTAATAACATACTGATGATGATCTTACTGATAGATCGTTTAATTGAAATCGTGTGATAATAGCCTCAAATAAAAACTTTTAACGAGCTGGCTCATTAAAGGCAATTTTTTACATTGTCAAAAATATCTAACCCCACAAACAAAATTTCTACACTGAAAGAAATGGGCTTATTAAACTGTTTCTCCAGAATAATGTGTGTAACGCATATTAAAACTTTTAAATTATACAATTTTTATTAAAAAAAAAAAAACATTCATCTCCATACTCATTATTAAATGAGTTTAACTGGAAAGCTCTTAATGCACCTTATGCATCTATGACATAAAGGTTATAACGAATTACTTACATAGGATATTATCATAGGCTTTATGTTCCATTTGTATAGTAGGGAAGATTTGTAGTATAAAGACCAATATCTGAATCTGTATATAACAGTTGTAGTAACAGAATTATTCGTTTCCATAATGATTATGTTTCCGATTTCAACCTGTAAAACTCGTCTTATAATGGTTAAGTGATCGTATATAATCGGTTATGAAAATTTCCGACAGTCCGGTATGCATCGACTATTACGCTTCTTCTAGATGGATGAGTATACACAGTGTAAACACATGTTTTGTGGGATACGTGATCATACCGCGTTGTGTGAAGTGGAAAGTTATGTAAGTATCTCACTGTTTTATAGTTTGTGATTATTTTGTATTTTCATATTTAAACCGTGTCTAAATGTTTAAAATATTATTATCTTGTGTGCTCTATTAGAAACCGTTGATGTTAAGCTTTACATACGATGGAGGAATAGAAGGCTAACGGTGACAAAGAAGAGCATGGGTAAAGTCAGTCAACCAGAGCGAATAGAATTAGAAGAAAAAGAAGACAACTTTTCAGGATCAGGTTATAGAGCAGTTAGATTCTATGGCATCTTTTATATACCTAGATTTCTGATATCGAGCATTGTTTGACTTCATAAGATTTTCTAGAAAAAATTGTTTGGATTTGCTTGATACTTCAATACCTTTAAAATAGAGTAAATAATAAAAAATCAATTTTATTTTTGTACATTTTCTTCGGTATATGTATATAAATTCGTAACAATATAAGATATTACCTAAATAAGTCAAGAGGTTGAGAAATTAATAAGCTTTGAGATTTATTTTATTTTGTAACTCATTTTTCCGTGATGAAAATACATCAGGCAGAAACATGTTTTATTGTATATTTCTCCGATATCACTTTATCTGATTGGATTTAAAAGACTGACACATTTTTTGAGTTTTATGCGAGATAAAGAACTATTTCCTTTCTGAAAAGCACATTATACCACTATACCAGTAATGTATTCCTTCAAAAAGCCAATTATCCTTTTATTAGTCACAGAAAACATTTTAGTGCAATAACTAAAAAACAAATAATGGTAGCAAAATCTACTGAAACAACAACGAATTTCAATGCATCAGTTATTTTCTGAAAATGTAATTTTTACCTTAATGGTTCGTTCTTTCTACAGCACTTGTCACACCTTCAAATGCATGTTCTTATAAGGTCCAAACTAGACAATAATGTGACCATTTTATGGAACTTAACATATCGACCAGTATTTATAAGTCATCTGGACCAATCCCTCGTTAACGCATAAATAAGGGACCTGATACTGTACCACGAGGTGCATTTTATAAAAATTTGCAAAGGAAGTACAAAGGCCATTCAGGAGCACAATTCTAAAAGAGATACATTAAATTTTATGCACCTAGCTTCGCATGTAGTTGAAAACCACTACAACAAATTAAAGTAAGGGGTGCTAATATTTACGGCGTGTTTTATTACAAGCACAACGAATATCCGCCATTATGTACACGCGAGCTAAGTTAAATCCTATAAATTAGGAGAGTAATTGTTTACATACATAATCCAGTAGCAATTTCAAATTTCAAAACAGATTATCTATTGTTTAATAAATAACAATTAATTAACCATTTTAATCTAGTCTAATAGCAGATTTCATTTCATCCCGCACTGTTAATCCCTCTCTGAGAAATATATTACTATCTAAATAGCGGAATATTTAAATCACGCCTATATTTTCCGTTTAGCTTACACGTTTCAGCGAATTAATTACACGCAAATCAAACGGATGGTTGTTTTAATGAAATAATTCGTCGTGTTTGTTTTAATCTTCGGATCGCGCTTAACGTGTTTGCGTATACTTGTTCATGCCATTTCAATAAAAACTATTAATTGCCAATTGATTATTTTTGTGTCAGAGAGATAACTGCTGGTGGCACGGAATAGAACAATTTTGATTACTTGCAAAGTACACATTTGAAACAGAAAAGTTACAAGGTGATAACATCACGTTCAGACAAGGCTTGAGTGCTGTGTTGTGACGTCATATTCAACCTGGAGAAGTTGACCATACCTACAGTGAAATAGCTGATTGCATGTCGAATATCCATCTAGTGGCGTTAGCTTCGATCTTTTACGTAGGTATGTATTTCTTAGGGAACATTCATCTCATTCTTGCAATATTCCAATAAATGTCTATGTCAAATATCAGCATATTCTAACAACAAATTCATAAACTTTTTTTTAATACTCCATATGGCAGACTCAGCCCACAAATAGTCATAACCTCATTTTCTACATCACTGTGTAGATGGCTTGTGATTCTCTGATTCGGCATCAGCTTTCATGTCATCGCAAATTATCTTTTAAATAATTCCTTTCGCGCAGTTTTTTTTAATGAAACGCTCCAAATCCGTTTTACAACGCCTGCCCACGTTCTTAAGTGGAGAGCAGTCTACGCGGATTAGCGACTGACTCAAAGAAATGTAAAAGTAGAACAAGCAAAGCTGCCGCACTAATCAAATCACCGGTGATAGAAGTAGACGGAAGCGTATGTCTGAAAAAGATGGAAATGAATTGTAGAGATGAGTGCTACACATGCTCTCGATCTGCTTTTGGTTACAGTTAAAAGGTTTTTATGGGTATACTGAAACTTGCTTAGTGACAATCCGATTTCAATGCAGTTTGCGCCATTTCTTTTACAAAAAGTGTTCTGAGAAAGTCAAATATTTTTCTCTAAGAATGAATTAGCAGTATGTCATTTAAAAAATGTAAAATATGTGGCTGAGCTAGAAAGTAAAAAATGATACATAATTAGTGGTACAATATAAAGCATCCACGTAATTTCTGCTTTCAATTATGCCTTCCGAAATAGTTTAGACCAAAATTCAACAACGTTTGGAATGGGATGAATGTGGAGAGACCTTTCAGCTGTTAAGTTATTTCCGGCACTGTTAAGAGATTTATATTTCATATTACAGCACAAAATTCATCACATTCGGGTAATACCAATCCTAGCCCTCCTCTCCACCGTTATTTTTATATATAAATACGTCAGCATGACATGTGGAAAATTTATATCAGAAAAGAGAAAGCTATTAAGTTTTTCGTAAAAAAATGGAAGCTATTACAAATGTTTCACCACGAATCTGCTGTTTTAGATTGAGTGAAAATAATGGAGCTACTATAAGTTAAATTTCAAATTAGCGCATACTATTACATGAATTAAATTGTAGAGAGATAGTAGTCAATAAGTTAAAAAGTAATATGAATATTATTAGTTTCTCTTACCATTTTTGAATGAAATTTTTGAGAAAAATGGCTTCCTATCGATTCATTATATGTGAAATGTAAGTTTTTCAAACAAAGAAGAAGATATATATATATAGAAGAAATACTTTTTTCGACGACTTACCATTACTTTTAAGGAGAAATATGTGGATACAGATAGATGGCGCTCGGCTCATTATGGTTTTCAAATTAGGCAGTGGCTCGGGGAGCACTATCCACATCGTCGGATCGGGTGTATTTTGGAAATGAATCATGCAGAACCTGGTACCGGTCCCATTGCTTGGCCGCCGCGATCGTCAGATCTAAATCCTATGGATTATTTAGTTTGGGGACTTATTAAAGAAACGGTTATAGTTCACCAGTCTGAACTCTTGAAATGTTAAGAAGAAGAATTGAAAATAATTGTAAAATTCTTAAACACAACCCCAATATAATTAAGCTTAATTAGGCGATGTGAGAAATACATTAATGTTCGAGGACAACATTTCGATCGTTTGTTGTGATATACTTTCTTTTGTTCTCTATTGTTAATTGTTATATCTGTTTGTTTCTCAATATTAAATATTTTATTCTGTATTACTTTGTTTGAAAAATTTAATAATTTCACATGTAATGAATACATAGGAAGCCATTTTTCTCAAAAACCAAGCATTTAGTTTAAAAATAGTAGGAAACCTTTTTGCTGTAGAATAAACTGGAATGTAAAAAAATATATTAATTTTGAAAAATTTCCAGTGGCGTAGAAATTATATTAAAACTAGGGGTTAACAGAGCCTCTTACGAACGCCTATGATTGATCTATTTTCGCAATAATTTGTAAAATCAATGGAACTTTGTATTCGTACACTTCATACTAAATATAAAACAAATGGCTTTCATGGTATAAGAAAAAATAAATAAAAACAAAAAAAATGTTTTTTCAAGAGCTTATATTTCTAAAAGGAAGTCTTTGGAAGAAAAAGTGTATACTTCAAAATGACATTATTTTGACGAGATCTATCGATGGTTAAAGTCCTAATCATAAAAAGTTAATCACCCTGTATATGTATTATGTAATATTTTATTTTTGAAAACATACCGTTTCTGAAAGAAAATCTGACTGTTTCAAAGTCAATCAGCTTTTATTCCTTAGTATGCAGTGTTCAAAATAAAAGGGACATATTTCAAGGAGCTTTCTTGGATGAAAATAAACTGCATTAGATCAAACTACCGTAATGCAATTTTGCTTGCTTAAAACGAGTTTTCAATGAAAATGATCCAAACCGCTTTATTTGCATTCAAGTACGGACCTTTCTTTTCTGGACATCCTGTTCGTGGCAGAATTTCGTTAACTTTGGATCAGTCAATCACGTTTTGTGCACGTTGTCATCGCTTTCAACATGGAACCTTTAAATGTGAAATGAAATTTTACATTATACATAGTAGTTACATCCTTCGCAAAAACATAACCTCTACACAGTTATATCTTAAAATATTAGTACTAGGGTCTTAGCAAATTAAAACACATAGTCAAAAACTAATAACAATAAACTCAAATCATATCTAAGAAATAAAATACTATAGATCCATACATTATTATAGAAGAAAATCGTCTTATGTTCTGACGTTCATCTTTTCCAAAAACAACCTGCATAAATACAAGGAAAATGCCAAATGTTGTCTTTGATCTTTTTTAATTTCCCGTTTTGGATTACTGTACCCCATACGAAATTATTAAAATTTCAATTCACTTTTGGAATTTTAAAATCTTTATACCGCAATTTTTCACCCTGTATAATAAAGTAATGACTCGTTCCAGCGACATCTCAGCTCTAAAATCCTCTTATTGGAGAGACAGCGCAGAGTTACGTTTAGAGGAGCAGTAAAACCAATTCCGACCGTTTACAGCGCCCTATAAATTAGAAGGCTGTCAGTAATATTTTCAATTAGGGCGGCTATTAACCGACCCGGTGCAAAGCGATCAACCCCTTCAGTGCCGGGGCATGAAAGGTTGCTCTCGAGATTATCCCCGTCTCTGTTTAGTTTAGACCTTTCCAACTAGAAGACATTCCAAAGATGGAGCGTCTTCGCAGTCGCGGATGTATTTATACAGGGTGTTTTGTAACGACTGGGCCATACTGTAATGGAAGGTTCCTGGAATCGAAATCCCAACTCACCCTAGTGCAAAAGTAAATGATGACAAACATGCAGGGGGTTAGAGATGAAAAAATCATTATTCCTCAATATTTTTTGCCTCAAAATACTACGAAAATGATATATTTGGGCAAAATTTAGGAAAAAATCAGTTTTGATCTATATTTACGCTAGTTTTCACTTAAAATTTTCTGAGAAATATCATGGATAAGTTTTACTAATGGCATCATGTTTAGCGCCTCCAAATACGACGGAAATTTAGTAAAAAATCAATTTTGACCTATATTTGGACCAGTTTCACCCAAACATTTTACTTTTCTCCGAAATTTGTCATGAATTTTGACTACAGAACCGTGTTCAGCGGATCGAATTCCTTCGGAAATTATATATAGCTCTTTTGGGTTAGGACTTTTTTTTGTATGAGCATGTTATCCAAGTTCTGCGCTTTAATTTAGACGAAAATATTTGTAAATAGTTAAATTATTACTTATTTATTTATTTAAGTCCAATATATCGCTTGTTAAAATAATGGCAGGCGGTCTCCTTATATCAATTCCCATTCAAAGTAATTTCTGAAAATGTTCTAGCAGTGTTTTGTGGATTCCGGTGTAAATCACCATCTGCAACGTCTCTCTTCAAGGAAATTGGAGAAAGTGAACTCGCCTAATCGTTAAATCAACTAGTGAGAACCGGGCAGAATTTCAAATAGCTGCCACTCCGTCAGTATCGGTTAGCAAAATAAAATGCAAATTCGATTAACTCTAAACCCTTCAGGCGTTTGCCGAGTAAGTACAGGAATAATTCAGCGAGTAAAGCGGAAGCCTTATTTTAAGGTAATTAGATTTTGTTACGTTTTTTTTTTCAGTTTTGCTGAAGCACTGTAAATTTTGTTGAGGATACGATCGGGATGTACGAAATTACTTGGAATTCTTTAATCAAATATATTTCCGTTATCGCCTTTTTTAAGGTAGATTAAAATGTTCTGAAATTCGTCAGCAAATTTAATTTGTATCAGTTTTGAAGGGTAAGAAAAGCCGGGGTGTTAAAAAGATAGGCTAATTGAGAGCTTACATTTTTTCATCACAATCAGTAAGACTTGATTTGTTTAAAATTTATTAAAGTATAAGGCAAACTTATAACAAAATTGCAATATTTTCTTTTTAACAAAGATCACTATCGGAAAGTATGTAAGTTAACGGAGTTAGTCAGCAAGACAACAACCTGATCAAATGTACCAGGGGCATGTCCTTGGTACCAGAGCATGAATTACGTTGCTTGATGAGAAAGCTAAGACCTAGAAATGGTGGCAAGGAACTTCTAGATAGAGGCAAGCCAAGAAATTCTTAAAACAAAACGATTAAAGGAGTTGGAAGATTTAAGCGTCGAAATATGAATCTACATTAAACAAAGAAGAATAAGAAGAAGAACGATAAACCACCTTTTCCTTTTTCTTTGTTTTAAAATTGTTTGGTTATTCAGAAATTACAGAAAATGATTTAGCAGAAACTAGAAGAACATTACAGACAATGTCATTTGAGTTAGTAGGTACTTTGAATTTAAATCGATTCGAAAAGACTACAGAACATTAGATGATGAAAATTAGCTCCAAAGAAGTAGAAGATGACGACATATAATACAGCTTTGCTTATATTGACTAATTATCAATTGTACGCAATGTTTATTATATTATCAATAGATTTATGGGAACTATCGTAAATACATATTAAATATATCAGTATTGTAACTAGCGGCAAGCTAATAAGGAAAAGAATAAGTGTTTATGTCGTCACTAGTCATCACCGACAAAATGTGTTAAGGAAAGGGAATGAGAGGTCTTTAGAACTAAACAAACTTTGGTAGCTCTACTACCTATTTTCTTAAACAAAAAGGAAAATTCAGAACGCAACTGCTTGTAATTATGTTAGATGACAAATCAGACAAATATCTGCAAAAAAGCAATGTCTGAGTGAGTTCTTCACAAATAAATATCAATAAGTCTTTTAGATAAAGTAGCTTCTTTTCTATGTAAAAAATACCTCTCTTACCGAAATGTTGGAGGGAATGGAGGGCTTTTCTCACAGACACGGATTGTTTAGCATTAAACATGAATTTTTTAACGGGAACGTGGAAACTAGAACAACGGCATAGCATCTGAAAGACGCATAGACTGGTGAAGAGAATACAAAGCGAATTGATAACACAAAAAATCTCGCATTATTCAAATTCGTGGAGATCGAATAAATTCTTATTCGTATTAAAATTTATGAAATCCTCTGTAAAAGGAAAATGGATAATTTGTTCATCGGTTTCTCAATAATATAAACAGATTGCCTTTGTGTTTTGGTCCGGAACGTAATTGAATATTTTCTAATTTTGCAAATATATTTACCTTAATTATATGAAGTGCATTTAAACAAAAATGTTCACTCGAAACAGGCCAAACTTCCCTCTAGTAAAAATAAAAACGACAAATCTTCAAAGGAAATGTTTAACAAAGAATAGGGTAAAAATAGGCAGGTTAATAAATAATTAATCTACTCGATTCAAAACGTATTTTTTTTCTAAAAGTTGTGCGTTTTTATAGATAATTTTGTTGTATTAATGTTTATTAATTCCAATTCTCCTTATATTTAAAGAGATGCCATCAAGAAGAACCTAAACCAATTGAATAAAGATCTCCATAAAGTCACCTGGATACATCTTACAAAAAAATTGGATAAAAAAGAAACGGCACAATTATCTTCAATACCGTTAGAAATAGGTATAGGGAACCTATGCACAGTTCGAAAGTTTTAAATTTCCTAATTCCAGAGTAAAAATATACTAGGTGGCCCATAACCAAGTCATTGCTGTTTAAAGTTGAGAGAAGTATTCAGCAGTTTTTTGAACATCCTGTACAATCCTAAGTGACGACAAATATAATAATTTATAACTTTAAGGATCTAAAATACACCCTCCAAAGCTGCATATCTAAAAATTATTTTTTTATTGCTAATATTAATTACCTACGCTAAAGCCTACATTTTTACTAAAATTGAAATACCTCACAAACAATAAATCCTAGATATGCAGAACCTTTAATAAAGTTCACCTATTTTTTTACGGTGTTTTCAAAAATGCAATAAAATACAGGGTGTTATATTTAAAAATACATAACTTTGATATGGTACGCTTTTCCTGGACACCCTGTATATTTCAAAATATTTTTAAAACGTAGCCGTAATCAACCTACACGTACCCACACTAAACAGGTTTCTATAACATTTGCCGTTTGGTCCCTAGCCACCAAGGCGTTACTGGTTGCCCACCCTGTATAATAAAAGATAGATGAAACATTTTATTAATAGAATTTTATTTATTAAATATGTACTTACATATTAACAGGTCTATTCTTTAACAATTCCTTCTAATTTATAATTTTAAGGGTTGTTAAAATTAATTTCGGCTGCAATCGGCTACAATTTTAAAATATTCCTTTAAAATTAATTTTTAAAAGGATATTAAAAATTTACTTAAATATAAAAGTAACAACGACGAAATTATACGATATTGTTGGTAAACCTTAAGTTGAAGAGCTAATTGAAAATGGAGAAAGATAGAGCATGCATTTGTTAATTATGGCCTATCTCATTACATAATAAGTACCGACTTATTTAATTTCAAAGATCAATTTCAGATTACAGTAGAGAATAGTCGGGAACATAATGGTACTCCTTTCATTTACTTAATGGATTATTTTAATATTTAAAAGTGTTTTTTTTTTGCTTCAATAGAGATATTACAAGATTAATAAATTGATGTGAGTAGTTTTAAAGGGCTATTTGCTAAGTTTAATTTAAAATATATTTTCAACATAAGCGTACAGAATACTATTTCCACAGATTTTTCTATAGGGCTGCTAAAACCATAACTTTTAAGAAGCCTGTTAATTTACTTTTGATAACCAACTACGTCTTCTACTGCTACTTTAAAGTTAACATTTTTTTCACTGTAAACATGAATGAAGAACATGTAAATTTCCTGTGTAAGGTAACACCAATTTTGGACCGCTTCGAATTTTAGGTTTTTCACCTCTTTAAAGATTTATTTACGCTTTGTATGCAAAGCTTTGATGCTATAAATATTCCAAGCACCTTATTCTATATTTTATGAGCCAACTTCCTATTTCTTGTCCCTATTCTACTCCTGTGGCCTGTGTGAATAGAATTATTCATCATTCTGTTATTCGTTTCGCTCGGCGTTTAGAGATTTGCTAAAGACATATTCATCTCTATTTGCACACCGACAATGGGACGTCATTATGTACGTAGAGCAAATAACGGCAAGAAATTGAATTAATTTAGTTTATGCTAAAAACTTTAATGCAAATTAGATTACAAGATTAAAAATACAACCAAAAAACAATATGAAAAGTGTTTATGGTAAAGGAGAAAGAAATGCTCTATAATTAAAATTCACGGAAATGTTCGGTGTACCTGGAAAAATGTTGTGTAAAATTACATACTAGATCATTGGTTAATTTCTCGTCACATTAGGTAATAATACATCATTTTTATCGATGTATCACAGTTAATACATGTCATAAGAGCAGTGGCGGCTCTTGAGTTCAATAACAGGGACAAAGTATTAAACAAAAATCAAGCATAACTGGTTTTAGTTTTATTTTAATTTATATTGAAATATACGGAAAATGTGCTTAACATTTTTTTTTATAGTAAAGTCCATTCTTCTGCTTTTGTCCGAAATAAACTTTTCAATTACTTTTTTGAGTTTGGTATTTCACATAACATTGCAAGTCTGTCTTTACAATCTTTTGAAAAAACAAACTAGAAACAGTACCTAGATAACAAAATTTAATAAGAAATAAATGAAAAATAAAAAAATATTTTAAAAACAAGCTTTTATTAAAATGCATTAAAAAGAAGTGTATATCTATAATCAGTAATTTCATGTTGTCATGCGATTTAAAAGCTTGTCGCAAGGTTTTTTCCTAATTGTAATTTTTATTTTGAGGGGGTAAGTTAAGACAATCCTGGCTGTATATTGTCATTAGAACTGAACATGCATGCAAAATTTCAAAGTCGTAAGTTTAGAGGAAGTTGTTTAAATTTGGCTTTCAAGATTTGAATTAAACATACATACAAACAAACATACATGTGAAGTTGTATAAAAGCTTTTAAAAATTTGCTATAATCAGTCTATAGGAGCTTTTCGTAATTTTGGCGAATGCGCCAGGGAGAAAAGTTTTTATTTTATCGCATTCAGGGAATCACTGGAACTAAAAAAACTCATTAGAACTGAACAAGTATGCAAAATTTCAAATTTGTCAGTTTAGAGGAAGTGGTTCAAATTTGTCATGTAAGCTTTGGAGTAAACATACAAACATACATGTGAAGTTATATAAAAAAAGCTTGTAAAAAAGGAGTAAATAGTTATTATCTGATTAGAAGCGGACTAAATAGAGCCCAAACTACATAGTAAATAAGCGTCTTTCACTGCTGCGTCATGGTAACCATAACCACCGTTGTAAACACTTTACAAATTTAGAGGCGAGCTGGAGGAGCCTCAGTGTATTTCAAGTGAATTTTGCAAGTTGAGTTAAATTGACTGCACATTTCAAATATAATATTTCCTTTTTCATGCATTTCATAACTATTTAATTATCTAGATAACATTGTAAACTAAAAAGAAAAGTTAGAATAACTCAAAAGCTTGTCCGATCAGACGAAATATTGAAAGTTTTCTGTCTTTTATCTAGAGTAAAACGTATTAAACTGCCATCAACTGTAGTACCATCCAGAATAATTTATTTTCAATTCCTGAACAATTCCTTATCGAACGTTTTTTCCAACAAAGAATTATAATAGAGTAAAGAAGTATATTTCTTTTTTCCGATACGCACCAAATAAGGCTGTCCTCTCAAGGAAGGATAATGATTTATATCCTGTGTAACATTAAAAGGAAATGAATTTATATCCAATTTATTCCGAAACCAAAATATCACTTAGAATTTGTCGGTCGCAGAATTGGGCCAACACGCAGAAAATTTGTGAAAGGACGTTATTTATACCTAGTTGCTCGCAGGAGGGTGATCTTTGTAAAGGTATGGTTTCTGCATTGACGTTTTAAGGACGGAATAAAGTACTTTTATACATGTTTTTATTTTCTTTAGAATATTGCCTTCATTAGTAACTGGAACCCCGGTATTCACTTCAGAAACATCCTTGCGTTTCCTTTTCAATTATATTAATTTATGGAAAATATATAGTTTTTTCATCAATTGGACTTTATTAGATATAAAGAAATATTCGAGATGTAAGGGATACTTTTGACAGTGAGGAAAGTGAGATTTTAGTATTAACAACTGCTCGGGGGTCAAGTGACTTGTAGGCTTAGAATTTTATATGTATATGAACCAACAATCGTGTGTTACGGTCCTGAACAAGGTATAAAAGGAACACTATTCTACGTGCGTATCCTATATTTTCTTAAAATTCCGAATTTATGATATGTATTCCCGTGATATCGTCGGCGCGAGTAGGCAGCAATTTCTAGGAATTTATGGTAAATATAGATCACCTATTAGAAGCGAAGACGTAAGGGGTCAGAGCGGCATCAATCCCCAAGATGCTCTCAGACAAGCCTGAACATAAAATAACGGATATTTGCAAAGCCGTGCCATCTCAAGAGCCCCATAAGAGAATACCCAAGTGAAGAATTCGTAAGGATTTGGATAGATTCGGAGTGATTTAGCACATATTTTAAGTAAATATAGCGGAAGCCGGCGGTTCACATTTTCATGCGCATATCGAGGACGAGGATATATGATGGTATCAAGTAGTAAATTTTGAGCTAAAAATGAAATGAGGAATGCTGTATTTTAACTTATTCGTAACAAGAGTTATATATTATCTTTATTTGTAGGACTTTAGTTGCGGAAAATATAGGACAATGTTCTTTTCAATTTTTTTTCTGCCGTTACACGAAAACCGCTTGTGCCAGGATTATTTTAAGACCAAATTTACTGACGTTAGTGATATTCCAGGGCTATTATTTAGTGATTTAAACTGAGACGATTTGCAAAACACCATACTTCAATTCGTTTTAAGTTTAATCAAATGAACGTAGTCACTCACGGATCGTATAGTACAATAATTTTTTATATCTGCGGAAAACAAACATTTAATATCAATAACATCCACTATATCATATTAAATAGTAGGGGTCCTAATCTGCTTTCTTGAGGCACTTCAGATGTGACAACATATTCATTGATTTAAAGCCTTTGAAAGCAACATACTTACTGTTTTCTGCCTGATATACAGGGTGGTCCCGAGGTAATAGGCCAAAGTTCATGGGTAGATTCCTGAAGCAAAATATTTCGTTTTAACCGAACTTACCTTACTCCAAAAGTTGATAATTAAAAAGATGTAGGGTGTAAAATGTAAAATACTGTTTTAGTTTTTTTTTTTCATTTATTTCTTAATAAATGCAAATATCCACACATGATTTTGGGGTTTGAGGATCTTTGGGTAGAGGAATTGAAATTTGATCACATTTTGGTTATAGTTCATAGAGAGCGGTAGCTGCCGTAGATTGAATGTATTGAAAACGACATAACTTTTTTGTACTTTAAGGTGTCTCATCTTTGGTATCAAATTCTTATTTTGCAACTTTTTTTACACAAAAACGGTATACTTTGTGAAAGTAGCTGTCTCGCACCGTTTTAGAGATATTTGGCTTTGAATCTTTCAATGCTAATAGTTCAAATAATTAAAATAATTTACAAATGTTAAAAACACAGGTTTATTTAGAATTAAAAATTGTAATGAACAGTAATAACATTAAAAACATTAGTAAAAAATATGCCTTTTTGACAATAACTGCTCAAAATGCCCACCTCTAACTACGATACATTTATCAACGCGTTTATTTGTCTTTTGTAGTAGTTGTCTTATTTTAAATTATAAATCCTTACCGCGAAATGACTTTGCAGCATTTAAAACTTGCTGCCAAAGTTCTTCCCAGGTGTTTATAGATTCTCCATAAACAACAGATTTCATGTAATCCCAAAAACGGAAGTCACGGCATCCTATCTCACATTTATGTACATACAATTTAAATTTTCGTCCAAACTTAAGAAACTTTTCCGCTAAATTAATAATAAGTAGGTACTTAATTCTAATTTAATTCAACAGTATTGGAAGTTTCAAAGCCAAATATCTCGAAAACGGTGCGAGACAGCTACTTTCAAAAAGTCTATATATACCTTAAAGTTATGTCGTTTTTAACATATTCAATCTACTGCAGCTAGCGCCCTCTATAAACTTTTACCAAAACGTGAACAGATTTCAATTCCTCTACTTAAAGAACTCCAAACCTCAAAATTTTGTGATATTTGCATTTGTTAAGGAATAAATGAAACTAAAATAATATTTTACATTTAACATCCTGTATCTCTTTAATTATCAACTTTTGAACTAAGGTAAGTTCGGTTAAATCGCAATATTTTTGCTTTGGGAATCTACCCATGAATTTTTTGGCCTATTACCTCGGGACCATCCTGTATAAGGAATAGAGAATTTTGCAAAAATTAGATCAGATCGAAATGGATCTAAAATTTGAAACATTTGATTTATCGCCTGAATAGACTTTAGCCAATTTCCATATATCAGAAACAATTATTTAGAAGCATAGTTAAGGAATGTGAAGTTAGTTTAGGTTTCAATTGTTACAGGACGTTAAGGATAGTCTCATGAAAGCTACCAACATGTAATATAGTTGTTAGAATACTGACACATTAGAAAATATGTTACATACATCAATATCAAAGGATAGTATGTATATAAGACCGAACAAAGAATTCAGAAAATGCATGAAAATATCAATTGGCATACTACGCCCTTTATACGCGTTGTGGAGATTTTTCTGTGATTTTTTTGTCATGCCCAAAATTTGGGTTAATTTTTAGGTAATTTTTAACAGCCTCGTGATAATTTCTATATGACACATCAACGCCTATTTTAAGTTGTTTTCTGGGATTTTTAAAGTCTCAATATGAAAAAATGCAAATGCATAATTAAGTTGCAACCATCCCATAACGAAATAGATAGAAGCCTGTCAAAAAAGTGACTACAACTTGAAATCGGAGTATTTGGAAGACGCACATTAACAAAAGCAAGCAGGCTGAACCAATATTTTCACGATAACTACATCAGTTAATTATATTTATATAATTTATAACTGAGAAGTATTAACTTACAAAACAAAATAAATGCTTCCTTCTATGAGATACATCCTATAAACGTGACAATACATTTTTGTTTTATATTATGTGACATAGAGGAAAAGTAAACGAGCAAAGTTAATTTCATCAGAGGCAGCCGTGCACTTTTTAATTTAGCAAATTTCAGTCCCGTCGTAGCCCAAATGAAAGGGTTCCCTGGGGGACCCCGTCCACACATCCTTGGGCAAGCATTCATGGCCCTCTCTATAGTATATATCAAAAGGCATTGTTAACAGCGACCTAACAAAGTAAATATCTACCAATTAAGTTGGCTTCTGGTGGTCCACGGCCTTCTTTGTCGTTTTCAAGTAGACTAAGATCTTATTCCGGTCACAATGGAACATCAACAATTGAAGCCCAGGGGTAATCGCAGTTAACAATGGTATCTGGAGTGCATCAATGCCTTGGGATCGAACAAGTGTGTGAGACTCGGGGATAGAGCTGAGGAAAACCTGCCGTCGACTCGCTTTGTGGGATTAACTGTGTTCTGGCTATTCGGAGCTGGATTGAGAGGAAGCCTGGTTATCCCACAAGTGTTTTAAAAGTAATTAACCGGAGCAAAATTAGTTGCAATTCGATTTAGGTAATCTGGACTATACAGTGAGAAAAGAGTTCGGTTATTTCTTAGAAGATAAATAAAGTTGATTTCAATTAAGTACTATCAACTAAAAAATATTGTTAGAAAGTAACGTTTTTGCATTTTTCAAATAGTTTTTTTTTAACTATTTTTGAGTAAAATTAGTAGATATTCCCATGTATCAGGAAAAGCAGTCGACTTTTAATAAATTGCCCTTTTTTTTATACTAGATGCTCAACACATTGGCCCCGACGACAGTTTAACTGAACTTGTTAAAAAATATTGCTAAATTTCTCTCTCTTCAGTGTTGACTAAAATATTTTACTTTTTGGCCCATCCGTTCCCAGAACTAACAAATAAATTACTATGCGCCCCGGCTTTACGTTACAATTTACTGTAATTTTTAAATAAAATTAAATAATAACTGAAAGATAATACGTCCTCTTGTGGCTGTATTAGTGACTAATAAAGTAACCTATGGCGGAAATTAAACACAAAAGAAAACGAAATAACTGAAAAACGAAGGGACTTTGTTCTAAGACAAAAGTCGATTTTTTGAAGGACCTTAGCGTCCATATATAAGGTGTTTGGTAAGTATATGGCATACTCTCGGGAGTGTACAGGGGAGGTCAAAATAATTCTAGTTTGTCATAAAAAAATCCTAAAGTGCCCCTTAACGGAGATACAGAGCCCCAAATGGGTACCCAGCGATTTACCTTTTCAGCTCTAACTTTTGAACCGATGTTGAATTTAATGAAATTTTAATATTTTATGTAGGCCATCAAGGCCCATAAAGCCATACTACGGTAGATGTTTTACATTGTCAAGGAACGGACATGCCACATTCGTTGGGCCAAAATTTTGACAGGTGTCATTTTATAGAGCTGAAAACTGATTTTTTAAATACTTTGGTCATTCCTCTTTAAAAAAGGTACCTACATTTGTTTCGATAAAATTAGCCGTTTTCGAAAAAATTGAATTTTTGTAGAATACGTCATTGAATAAATAATAAATCAGAATTCTACAATAAAACATTAGTCGTTTTTGTCGTTATTGACAACACTTGTAAAAATTGTCTGATTGATTGAGTACAGAATACTAAATAATGGAACATTGTTCCTAATGCTAATACATTTTGTCTTGCTTCGCCATAAAAAACGTATTTATTAATTTTGCTTTGCTTTCGACCTATATACATTTATACCATTGTTATAAGAACACTATGGAAACCACAATAATACTTCTGAAAATGTGTAAAAATTCTATTACAACTTCTTTCGTGACACTGATTCTGTTTTGAAGGAGTATCTCCAAAAGTCTTTTGGATAGAGATGTAAAGATTTTAAGGAGAAGTTTCAATATAAATTAAGTCTAGTACTTAAAATTGTAATTATCTCACGTCGACAGGGTTGTCTAGATGAAGAACTTTATTCCGGTTATAAATCACCAATTTGTCAAGGCACTAATTCCACTTAAAGTTTGCAAAACTAATCGTTTCACTATCTTTTAGGGCTTATTGTACAATCTAGCTTAATTGCTGTATAACTTTTTGAGAGATTTATGTGGGTACTATTTAATTTTCTTTATATTACACTCTACAATTTCCTTGAAAGAGGAAGTTTACGTCACTTCATACTCTAATAATGTAATATATTTTTCGGGAGTTTCTACGTATCTCGTTTGTGGGAAACGAACGAAAATCTAAATCCGGAACGTAGTAACTTCAATCCGGTTGGCATTGAGTTGGAAAGTTTGGTCTGGTTTTAGACGTGACTGACAGTTATTGTTTACATCCGAATACACAGCCTGCCCAGTCACGCAAATATATCTTGTCCTTTTAATTTTCACAGGGAAACAGCTTTTTTTACACTTCTTTTTGTAAATTTATTTTATGCAAAAATATAGTAATAAGGTTTCATTTGTGAAAATTTTAATTATGTAACTAAAATAATGTACATATACAGCTAATGTTAATAGCTCCACATATTTTAACTTGTTATAAGGCAATTAAAAAATTATGTACTTGTACGTTGTACATATTCTGTCCAAATATTTTCATATTATTTAATGATAAACGTTATCGCCTATATATAATATGTCTCATTTCATGTTTTTTGAATTTGAATACAAGTATTCTAGATTTGAGTACCTACTCATTCAATGATTCAGGGTTAAAGAAATCTTGGATTTTTTTTTTCAATAGAGTATTCAATATTCATGAATTAAACAAACATTTTTTATATATTCATATTTAGTTTTGATAGAAAACAGTAAATGGTGAAGGAAGGAACACAATAACAGTTTATTCACTTTCAGTGTGCCAAAAATAGAAAGCAATCAAATTAGATTTGTTTAGCTTGGCAATTCTTCAAATCCAAGGAAGAATAGAACCGATGCGGTCATTCCTCTCCGCTCCAGGAAAGCTCAAGCGTTGTACGGGCAAGTTCAAATTTATGTCAGTTCTGAACACTAAATAAGCCCTCGTAGTAAACAGCCCTGATACAAACAAAAGCGGAGTTCAGCTTTATTGTTGCCTTTAATATTTATCATTCCCAAGAACGCAACGCATCCGTACGGATACAATAGTATTTTGAGGTGATTGATGGTCCTAGATCAAACTTCTCGATTACACCCAGAGAACGGATTATCAACAATGTAGTAGAGGGGCGATTTGTTTTATTTTTACTAATAAATCCTCGTCGGTTTTCTATTATAAAGTTTTTCTTTGTAGCTGGGACATTTACTACCAAAACTAGCGGTAATTCAAGGAAAAGTCGATGTTTTGTCGCCTCTAAAATGTATGAAAAATGTTTGTTCTTCCCTTTTTCCTTGTAATTAATTTTAAAGTCCTTGGCGCTTGTATCGTCTTTACAATTCTTTATATTATTGCAAATTTCGATTAGCAGTTTCAGACCTTTAATAAATTTAAAATTCTTACCTGAAACACCAAAGAAAATAAGTTCAATATGTTTTATTTTTATTTTCAAAATTTTCCTTCTCATGGACTAAATATCTATTTATAAATATCACCTAATATATTGGATTGGAAATTTGGTATGGGATCTGTCATTTCAATGGTAATCAAGGCATAATGCGCGAAAATACGAGAAAGACGTAAAGGTTCTATATTAGAATTAAATTAAATTGTTAAATTGATAATAATTGGAAAAGAAAGAATAGATCAATTAGCTGGTTTTTCGACGGATTTTCCAAGCTATTAAGAAGATATTAAATGGGATTGACTAATCCGACCCGTAATTGCTACACGGAGTCACTAGAGGAAGGCTAGGGTTACTTGTAAGTAAGTTTAGTTTCAGAATTCTTATATAAATGTAAGTCAAGTAAATTAGGTAATTATTAACCTAGTATTGTTATACCAAGCGTCCCGATATTCAGGTCCCCGCCAATAAGATAAGAACCCAAGAAATGGGTGTGTCGAAGCGAGGTGGAATTCAGGAAAGATCTAGAAAAAGTAAGTTCTTCCTTATGTTCCACATTGAGCAGTCGACCTAGTTTTAGAGTCTCGGGCTAATTAATTAAATTTAATAATGGACGAAGTTTTTTCCAAATTTTGCTATGAAGCGCGCATTCCCTGAATCTCGGTACGCTGTCGCGTGTCAATAAATTAATTAATAATGTTGTTCGAGCCGTTGTGTTGTTATTTTGTTTATTGTTATTAAAACCATTCCTGGAAGTTTTGGTGTTTCTTTTTGTTCCTTCCAACTTCAGTGTCACCCTGTATAGCCAGCCACTGGATTACATTCTACGTAAGCAATAGAGGGTAAGTGCCTGAAATTCATTCTCTGAACATTTCTAAGTTCCCACGTATTAATTAAGTATAATGATAATTATAAACTCCCTTTCGAGAATTAAATAGTAAACTCTTGTGAAATCCAGACTCGTTATGATACTGGTCAGAACGATAGATAGATAATAATTAAAGAAATAACCCCTCAGGTTACAATATTCAACTCAATGCGCACGCTTGTGACTACATTTTCTTATTTTTCGCTTAAAAGTACGATGCTTACAGTTAGTTATAGTACCTCTAACCATTCGAAGGCGAAGATTTGTGCATGAGAAGGGATAGCATATTATTATTATGGATATAAAAGTAACCATGCGCATGCATACTCAACTTACTTTGTCTCCTGGTTTGCACCTAGTTTTTTTAGAGGTTTTTATAACGTATGACGTAAGACGTATATAATTGTTTTCGGATGACACACGGAACACATTGGAGAATCTGGGCCCACGCTGTAACTACAACCGATTGATGTCGGAATTAAACCCGACAGTATATATTTGATCCCGGAACAGGCCCCCCTTAAACGAGAGATACAATATAAAAGCTGCTTAGCCGTCACGTCTCTATCAGACGGCTTGGGGATAGTTCCTCGTAAAAGCTGCACGAAACAAGGTGAGATAATACCCGGAAAGTAAAAATTTAATTAGGATTTTCTCGGAACGTGGAGAAATTTTGAATAAATCTGTTTTCTCGAGAACGTCTTTTTCGAAAAAGACTGACCCATATACATTTTTTGAAACCTTTGATTTTTGCTTTATTTTATTATATAGAAGGTGTAAACAAGTTTTTCTCTCAGGAACCTAAGTAACGTTTAATAAATCTAGATATCTCTGTTACTAGGAGAGATTTACTGTCGTGTTTATTTAAAAAATCTTAATATTACAATTATTTGACAAAACGTTTTAATAATATTTGAATTCAGTCATGATACTATAATAACACCAGTGATATTTACAAAATATCGATATAACATATCATTAATAAATAATGCAAACAACAAGGGACCAAGAATAGAACCTTGCGGAACACCTGTAGTCTGGGCAAATTCAGTAGATTTAACACCAGAAATTTGAACAAACTGAGTTCTGCCAGTGAAATTTGAATTCATTAGTTCAAGAAAGTCTGACGATAGTCCAAAAGTGCTTAATTTATCTATTAATAGTCCATGGTCGAGACGGTCAAACGCCTTCGAAAAATCTATATAGAGTACGTCTACTTGGTTTCCCCGATCTATAGCCTCGCTGATAAACTGAGTAATGCATACTAAATTCGTGACTGTCGACCGTCCTTCCATAAACCCATGCTGTTCAGGAGGTATAAGGTTTTTGAATTGAAAAGAGAGGACACGATGTATAGCAGTTTCAAAAACTTTACTGAAGTTACACAGTATTGCAATAGGTCGATAATTAGCGATATCATTCTTACTTCCTTTTTTATATACGGGGCATATTCTTGAAATTTTCCATTGATCAGGGAATATATGTGATGTCAGTTAAGTTAAATATGGTAAAAAGATGCTCTGAGAAGACGTTAGCACAGTCTCTAATCAAGAAAGCGGGTATTAAGTCCGGACCCATAGTCATTTTAGGCTTTAATTGTTTGATAGAAAATAATACATAATTGAGAGAAATAGAGTTATATGCAATAGTAAGTGCATTGTTATAGAAACCATTGTCATTATTGAAACTACTAGATGCGACAAACGAAGTTGAAAAATAGTCTGCAAAACCATCAGCGATTTGTTTGTTGTCACTACACGATATAGTATTGTAAACCATTGTAGATGGGATAGTTGTTACCTCTCTTTGAGTTGACGAAGGTCCAGAACTTATTTGGATTGGATTTCAATTCTAATTCCGCAGCAGAAATATAATTTGAGTGCCACGCTTTATTCTTCAACTATAGACCTCATTAAATCACCATCAAACCATGGCAGATAGCATTTATTAGAAAATATCTTACATGGAACATGTTTAATGAAGATTGAATTTAATGTTTCATAAAACTTGGAAACAAGTTGATTGACACAGGTAAAACTTTTTAAAGAAGACCAGTCAACCAATGACAGTTCGTGATATAAAGCGGGAAAATTGGCTTTTTTAAAATTAAAATTAAAATTAAAATCCACCCCAGAGGTTCCCCGACTTCTTGTTAATTTATTTGGAACACAAATGTTGACAAGCAACGCAGGATGAAAAAGATCTTCAGGGAGTAATATGTCAGGGGAGTGCGATACACAATCAATATTGGAAATAACCAAATCCAGAATTCTATTGTTACAACTTAAGACGTTGTTATATTGACTGAATTCGTAAAAGTTTAAAAAATTCTGACTTAGGGGTGTAATCCGCATAATTGGGGATGTTAAAATAGCCAACGATTATTATATCCCAGTTATATATCTCATACAATGATTCGAGGGCATAAAACAGTTTTTCATAAGAGTCTGTAACAACTTTAGGCGGTATGTAGATAACAAACATACAGGGATGGCCAGAAGTTGAAGAAAAATTTATTATTATATAACTGAAAGATGGAAAAAAATCAAAATCAGTTAACGTGTTTCTGCGTTTTAAAAAAAATTAACTCATTCAAAAGGTATGAATTTTATTCCGTACTTATGGCCATCCCTGTATATACATTGCAGTTATTTCTCTTAAATTTAATTGAGACAATATCGATAAAGTAAATATCGTCAAAAATATTACGAGAAGATAAAGAAGATTTTATCATACAAAAAATTTAGTTAAGTATAGTACACTGGGAACGTTATAAATAGAGCTGTCATCATTGGCCGCGCATCAAAGGCGTGCGATCATCAACATAAAATAAAGTGAACAATGATTATAAGATTTGTCATTGTATCATTGTGAAACGATTACATTGTTATACGCATCGTTACCATCGGTTCTACAATCTAGATAGGATCCATTATAGATCGCATCATCAGGTATGTTTCTACCCTTGTTTCAGCGAAAATTATTCGCGACGATGATAAAATATCTTAATCTGAAGAATTAATATATGCATAATTAAATAATCTACTTCCAAACTGGTCCGACATAGTAATTTTCACACGGGATTGTATTTATTCCATAATAATGGTAGATTACATGCAATCAGTATATGAAGATTAAATCAAACATAAATTGAGTCTTCTCGTTTTCGTCAAAAAAGTAAGAAACCAGAGAAGTGTCCATTCTTGACAGTAGTATAACGACTCTCTCTGTAACTGAAAAGTTAAATATTACGAAAAAATCATTTATTTAGGAACATGTATTGTGTGCCGCGGCGCCTCATTTAGAAATTATTGGACAGATTAAAGATTTTCCGACGAAGAAAGGCATAATTAAAAACTGAAATATTAAAACTGCGGTCCCTCCCACAGTTTAATTAAAAAGGGATGACTAATTAACCTTAAAAAAGAATTTGTTTCAGCAGATGAACGCCTCCGGGGACTCTAAATCGATTATCTCGTTATGAACTTTTTTAAAATAACTTAGACTCGGACGGAAGTTATTATAAGATTAAATATTTTATCCTTCTTGTCAACTTTACACAGGGATGAGAAGAGAATGGATCTATGAATGTTAAAGAATTTTCTACATGCTAAACAAAAACAGAGATTGACAAAAAACATACATTTATTTTATTATTATTAAGTGGGAGGAAATCCCAGTAGGCGTTTATGATATTTGTAAGTAATTTAATTAAAGTAATAAAAGCCATACTTTCAAAGGGGCTACAGCTTGAGCAAATCCATCGTGTTGCGTAGTAGCAACGCTACGAGACACACCAGAACTCATCCTCTGTCTGAACTTACTGCTCTACTATTAAGGTTTCTTTTCTTTGTCACTCCTTTTTAGGATTTTCTTCTCGATCTCACGGGCAAGAAAAGTTTGGTCAACCTGTAGAGAAACGGACCTCCAAAATCTTATAACGCAATCTCTAACAGGTAAGTATTAACCTTAGATTTATTTATTTAATTTATTTTTTTACATTTTCCTAGAAACTAACAAACTTACACATACTTTTATAGTTATATAAAAATGGCTTCTATGCAACCCACTCTTTTGTGACCTGAATATGAGCTAAATTACGTATTGATAGTTCAATTATTGTATTAATAATGTATACAACTGTGGCACTATTGACTACAATTTATACAGAAAGTAGGTATGACAAGCTACAATTTGTGTCAGATATTAGCGACAAATTTTATTTAAAGTGCTGTAATTATCTTTACTATAATTTTGTTAAATATATTTATTTTCTATTTAGCTGTACGATAAAACTTTCTTTACTGAAAAAATATGTGTACCTGTCACAAATTATTACACATATTAATTTTAATATTATTAAAGTTACACAAACAACGCACATAAGAATAGGATTAAAGTAAATCAATCCTAAAATAAAACACAATATTCAAGGCTATTCAATATACGAATTTGAAAAAAACTGTTGATTACAAGATCTTACATATCAGTCATATCACCAACGTTTTGCAGCTAAAAAGTGCCAATTTCTAGGTAGATACACAGATATTATAGCTTATCGCCTCAGACCGAGCGTTAAATGCTGGAAAATGGCAACTTAGAAAGAATGTAGGGTCTTGTTAGCCGGCCTCCAGCAATAAAATTTAGCGTGGTAACTCTAGGCAGTTCTAACGGGAGGCAGTTCTAGCCATGGCTTTGTTGCCAAATAATAACTGGCAAATAGATTTATTGCATTTAATTATGTAATTGAAGAGTTATATGAACTTATCTTTCATTTGGAAATGGACATTTGTGTTAAATGCTAAATAAAATAAATCAAGTTAGAATTAAAAGTATGAATTTACCTAACTAATTATTTATTATATAGATGAACACCTTGGAATGGGAGATTTTAAAAACTTGCAATTAATGTTTTTAGATTTGTGCGTCGACTTCCAATTTGGTACGATAATCACACGTTTAAAAAAATTGCATTATACGAAGTGTACAAAATAAATATGTAAGCACACCTGACAACATTGCCAAACTGTTGTTTATATGTTGCTGGGATACACGTAGGCATGCGGGCCGCTGCATTTGATTCTTCCTAAAATTCTGCTGGTGGTGTACTCTATCGGCAATTCGGAAATTTAAAACTGCTGCCTATTCCAGTAATGCTCTGGAGCGAAGCTATATTGTCTGTGGTAGATATAAATGTTAGAATTCAACAAAAACAATACTATTACATTTCACTGCAATAAAAATAATGCTTCTTGTTGAATTATAGGAAAATCCTTTATACAGCAATTTTTCCAAGATGCTTTTTTCATGTAGTAACAGTTCACTTTCAATATGCAGTTGAAACATGTGAACCCTTTAATGGTAATTTTGACTAAGAAACTCCCTTAGAAGTTCGGTAATTGAATTAGATAATAAGCTTTTATTAGTCTTATTTCGAAACAGTGTAAACGCCTTATTACTATAGTTTACTCAAAATGACGTATTTATATTAGTGTATTTTTGATGAAGAATGTTTATTAGAAACTTGAAGTATGTATGTATATCAAAGGACTGATTACGCAGATTCCGGAGCTGCTGCTTTTACCGCCATAGCCGCAATAACCCTAATGTATATCCAAGTATCTTTCTCCAGAAACTGGGAACGTTTCTAACAAAAGATTAAAGTTTAAATAAAAATGTGGATACCTCCGAACAGTTTGGAATTCTCGGAACCTCTCCTAAGAGTTGGAATATCACGGCGGACGTCAGAACTGAGATGATGGATAGCAGCACCGGGCAGGGCTTAGCCGACGCGATATATCAGTTTTTCATCGCCGCCGCCTTGATTCTGGCTGATGTCGTCCCGAAGGAGCCAACAGGACCGGTTTTAGCATGCGATCGTGATATTAAAAGAGGCTAGTTGCAAGAAACCGTACGAAAGTTCCATAAGCTTAGCCGAGCCAACTCGAAGCGAGTTCGAATGCCGATCTAATCACTAACACTGCATGTATATTGTCTATCAAATATTTTAAGCAAACTTTTTATAATCAATAATATCATTGCTATAAATTACTGTGAGCCTAGGCTCAGATTTATATCATCAATTTAGCGTTCAAATCGTCTAGGATTATCGATGGACCTGTGGTCGATAAAAAGGTCCTTTTATGCTCAAAGCAAAGTCTCATTAGCCAATCCCAAAAATAGTGTAAAGTCTCAAAGCACAATAGTGTTTACAATAAAATTGTGAAGAAAGGCTCAGTTGAAAGCCTCAGTGCGAAGTGCCTCCGTTCAGTCAACAAATAAAGCTTGCCTCGCTCTTGAGAATATTAGGTCCAAATTCCAAGCTCCTAGATGATAGAAAGGAATAGCAATGAAAAGAGATCGACCAGTGAAATACTACAATCAGAGTCTTGTGAGTTACTAGAGGATTACTAAAAGGAGCGTATTATTACAAAAATAGATCCTCAAAAATTTGAGGAATATTTGTTGTATAATAAAATTAAAAATATTAAGGCTGTGTGTTTGGAAGGTACAAGTTTTCCTGGGGCGTCAAAGCGTCTGGAGCCGGCCCTGGCCTCCAAAATTCACTGGAATTCTCCAAGGGACCCTTCCTCTAAGAGGGTCAAACATCTTTGCATAACCTTTACTTTCGCATTAGATTAAGTGGGATTCTTCTCAAAGCCAGCGCCTAAAACCAAATTGCTGGGCGTACTTTTCCGAGAAAAAAGAAATTTTCACTTCACAGTTTCGAAACTTCGGAACTTGATCAAAATTTGCATGAAATTACCTACTCGTATGTTCGTTGTTGTCTTCTATTACGGTAAAGCTGAGTGTATTTTAGTTTCCATTTAGAAATAACCAGCGGATCACTCTGTATCTTTCTTTCTCTTACTTTATATGCATCACAAAAACTGGAAACTTTCCCGACTGATAGAAATCATTGCAAGTCTGGCGAACAACTTTTTCAATTTAGCAACCCCTCATTCGAATTGCGCAGCATAAAACTTCATGTTGTATCCATTTTTCATGGAATCTGAATACAAAACATAAATAAAGTCAGAGGTATTGGTAAACCAAATAGTCAATGTTTCTCCATTATTCTGTGGGTGAATCACTAGCAACAATAAATACTACTATAAAAAAAAAACAAGGACAAATTTCGTTTTGCTAAAGTCATTGTTCTGTCTGAAATGTAAAAGGTAATATTTTACCAACAGTTCTGTAGTTTTATGAAAAAATGTCTATTTTGAACCGACAAAATTTTGAGTTTTTGGTGCAGCTGTTGTTTGCAGTGAAGTCAAGTTTTCAAGAGAATTTAAATTAATTAACCAAAGGTCGTCATCAGTTACAGTTTTATTTGAATCTAAGAATTGGAAGTCTTGAAGACCAATGAATTGTCCTACAATTTTTCTAACCTAGAATGGAGATACATACACTCATTTTCTACAAGTACTTCAGTAGTTCTTGAAGATGTACGTCTAAGTGACAAAGTTCTACTTTGGTTTATACATGATGGCTCCTACGCATTCTAGTTTAAGAGCACGGTAATATTTAAACAAAGTAAGGTATTTAATAGGCGGTGAAAGACCGCGGCTTTAGCTGATGATATATTATCTAGAATCTTGTTTAAAGATGAAATCTGCAACTTGATATATTTAAATTTTTAAAACTGCATTCCCTATTAAAAAGACAAGCTAAAGAATATAAGATAAGTATTACGAATATCTCACTTGTTTTTCTGCATATGTAACTAGTACCTCTAAAATTACTCCTGTACGTTATAGCACAAGCCCTCACAATTTGCTGATGGTAAGTCCTTTGTTTATTTACTATTTCACAATACATTTTGCTTGCCAGTAACCATATGGTTATCTAGAGCAGTAAATCGCCCAGGCAAAAACTAATTTTGGAAGTTTCATCACGATTATCTAAAATAGCCCTAATGGAAAACAGACATAACTCAGGAGCACAAAGGCGTAGCAAGAGATTTTCCCTTCTCATCCCCTTGATTTATGTCATATTGTATATTATGGCAAGGTACATCCTAGGGATCTCTGGTGCTCGACTTGAAGGCATTAACGGCCTTAAATTTATTTCTCGCAGGCGATTATTTCCATCGATCACTGAATTATTATAATTAGGTAAGGGGGCTTTTGTCAGGGAGAACAGGTGGATAAATTATTGAGGAATTACGTTTCAGAATTGATAAAAAGATATTTTAGGTTCACATAAATTCTTTATCATTCGCCAGTTTCCTGAAACTCACACAGAATGTTTATTTTGCGCAATAATTTTGTAAGAATTGATCGTATAGGTAAGTAATGCGTATCGATTAACATTGATGATGACGGCGAAGAATAATATAGAAACACAGATCCAAGAAGAAGACTAGCAAAATTAATGCTTTAACAGCAAATTATGTTATTCATTCGATATTTTGGTTCAAAAGTAGAACAGTTACGGTGTTCTTTTTAATACAAGTTCTCTAAATTTGATTAGTCTTTTCTAAATTCTGCTAGATCTCGTTCTATTTGTCACAGTTGATGCGAGTAAATTTGATTTACTTTTTTCTTTTCAAAATTCAAGCCGTTATATATTTTATGTCTTGTAAAAAGTTAAAAAATAATGAGTAGCGTTAAAATTTCCACTCCTGCAATTGCTCCAGAACTGGCGGAAGTAAATACTGCCACATTAGATTTACTTACAAAAAATAAACAAGGCAAAAATGTGAGCAGACATCTCACCGTTTTATGAACCATTGTGCACATAAGAAAGTCTTTCATAGAAAACGTTGTTATGTATCACTATAAAATTATTATTAGTCACTCCTTACAATTAAGCACGATTTTAATACAATATCTAAACTTCCTAAACTTTATTCCTTATTGAAAATGCAAGTACGGGGTTGTAAGGGGTAAAACAAATTAAAAAATTTTTGACCAAGGAAGAGTCAACAAATTAATATTACAAGCTTCAAATAAAGAATATCTAATGATTAAGACAGGTTAAAAAAACTTACATTTTTATTCTTCTATTTTATTGATTAAATCATCTTTTTATAGGTTGCCTAAATATTTGGAGTTTCTGGTACTTGTAGAATGGATGATGGTTGAACAACTTCCAAGTTAGTTGCCATATCGTTGGTCTAGACTTCTTGATGAGAGACATCACTCTCTTCTGGAGAAGAAAGTTGGAAAATATAGATTAAGTCCTAGGGTTAGTAATTATGTTTTATGTATCCACTGGTGTTCTCATGCATGGCTTATAGTCATTGTTCTGATCGTTTTTGAGAATGAATGCTTTCCAAATTCCAGATAATTCTTGAAATTATTTAGATTATTCTGAATTTCTATTAGCTAAAATCTTCTTTCTCTCTATCTCACCAGAATTCTGGTATTAGTTAAGCCTGTTGCGTATTCTATACATACCCTGTGCTCTTACTGATGATTTTTCTACGTCGTTATTTTTCTCATTTATCAAGTGTATAGGTACACGGAATGCTGTAGGAGTAGATCATTCTGCTGCTCGTCTTGCGAAAGACTGGCCCTATCTTTCTTCAGGTGTCGTAGATGGTATGAATCTCGGCATCTATTGTCAGGGAATCCTTGTATATATGACAAAGCTTTCTTCTTCTTTTTTTGTATTCAGCTATTTTGTTGCTTGGCTCGATCAATATTCCTGTTTTTGGGATGGTTGGCGATAAACCTAAACAGGTATAAACCTGAGCTCCTGAGCAGATATCTATCTGTAAACGCTGTACCCTAAGATGCCGTTCGATGACAGGGTACCATTTTCTTCCATTTTCATAGTGAAACCAATGTTCGCATATTGATGTGATTCAGGAATTCTTACATGTTACCTTACAGATACAATCGTTTACATTATAGAAATTAATATTTCTAACAGTTACTTCTCGGTATTTAACGACTAGATGTAGTGAAATATTGAATTTTGGGGCAAAAATGCTACAACAATCGCGAGCGGAATACACTTTTATTGATCGTATAAAAAATGTAACACAATTTTTTAAATTTTTTGTCATAAATAAAAATGCCTGACTAAAAGATGAGGTGCTTATAGGATAATGGCCTGTTTTATTTCTCAAAGTGGATATTTTTTAAAGAACGTGATTTTAAAGGCAGCTCACATTCCCTCAAGGAATTCCAGCCCTCCGCAAAAAAGACCTGCAATTAGGAAAAAGTTTTTAATTTAAGCAATTAAGTTGCAGCGAATCGATTTCAGTCGGTGATGGATTTGAAAAGTGCTTAATTGGACTGCAAGTGATATCGTTTTGTTCCGAATTTCGTCCTCTACTTCGTTCGAAGTTTATAACAGTCTTCACTAATGAATTGTTTTTGAGAATCGTACAGGGACACGAGGAGGATTTTTTGTAAACGTTTTAACAGTGAAAATTGTATATAAGTATAACAAAATAAAATTAATAATAATTCATTTTTTGTGTGTTGTGTTTTTTGTAATAGTTATTACAGACCTGTTACAAATCAATATGTTTCGTTAATTAAAATAATATAGTAAATAATATAATGATAAAATATTATAAAAATAATAATTCCTTTATAGATTTTTATAAAAAAACGAAAAACAAATTTTACAAAAATACATTATAATTTTGGTCTATGACCATTCTTAGCACTTATTTATAGAACAATTTAATTACGCATACATAATAATCGGTCTTCGTTGGAAAATATTAGACTAGAAGCCGAAGTTGCATCTTTGGGATTACTTCCTCCAAAATCTAAATAGGTTTACGACGGGGAATATTCATTATTCAAAGCTTGGAAGACAGAAAAGGCAGTAAAAACAAACTCAGAAGAAATACGTTTGATACATGCCAAGAAAGCATTGGTTGTTTCAAGAGAAGAAATCAACAAATTTTTTGTTCATCACCCATTCACAAAAACTAACTCACAAGTAGCGATATATCATGATTTTACTGATGGTTTTGGCATTAATCCAATAGAACTGAATCGAAAATGCCTAAGTATCTGCATCTGCAGAAAACAACAAGCAGCCAACTGTTTTTCAACTACCAATAAGGAAAACGTACCATTTCAACCTGTAGACCATATCACTTTCGGAAAAATACCTACTAATATTACTGGCTCCTGAGCCTAGAAAATTCAGTAACATACTTTTATACAAATCATTCATGTCGAGAATTGGTTACTGCTAGCTACTTTATTAACAGGTTGTGGTACAGACTTTAAAATGCTTTGGATATTGCAAAATGGACAAAATAGCTGAAGGATATGAAATTTTGAATGCAGACAATGCTGATACTGCCTCTGCTACTACTACCTATTTTGTGGGTACTGCTGATACTACCTCTTCTACTACTTGTTCCATAATTACAGTAGCAACTAATAACAGAATGATGTCTCACAAATAAGATGAATCCAATTGTGTTCATTTTGGTCGTGGAATCCAGTTTCACAATACAACTTTTTTTTTAACATAAATGCTAATAAATAGTTAACTGTTTAATATTGTTTTCTTTACTTAAATTATAATTATTTTAATTCAATAGTGACTAAAGAAATTTAGCCACTAGTGATTGAAATTTGATATTCGTTTATGGTATTAGCTCTTGTAATTATAATTTTGTTGTAACTTACTTTGCTAGGAGGAAAGGATGCTCTATCAATATTACTTATTTACTTCCAAAGGAAAACGAAGTTTTGTGAAGGAAGTTGCCGAGAGAATAATTATAACTTCACACACTCTAACTCGGATAGTGATTGGTTCTGATTAAAGCCATTAACTTTTCGCGTCAGGGGAGGCAAATCCAAGCAATATTCATCAACGCACTGTGAATGGTAACCTTGATGTCGGGAATTATCTTACTGATTGTTACAGAACTGAGAATTTCAGTTCTAGGAACTTCCACGTCAATTTTCAAACTACATTCCGAACGGATCTGAAGCTAAACTAATTAATGTAAGATTAATTTATTAAGTTATCAGTATCGAGGTATTAGATTAAACCAGAAAGCTTGCCTTGTTTTCGTGGAATTGTGTTTCAGTTTGTACATGCGGTTGCGTCTGATGGAGATCGAGTAAATATTTTCGATTGTGTACAATTGAAATTCATTTGGGACGTGCCTGGTTTGAAAGCGATAGAGATTTGCCACGATTTTAGATAGAGGATTCTACTAATAACGCAATTCGTGTTGTTTACAGGGAAGATGATGAAGCAATATTTAAAAAATATATATTCATCTTTTCTTGTTACACACGGTTAAGAGGAAATACAGCACATTCATAGATTTAAGAGAAATGACTATCTCTGTCTACCTGAATTCAGTTAGCACCCATCAGAAAACTCAATTGCTCCGTTAAGAACTGTACTTGGAGTAATCTATTCCAGATTTTGATTTAAAAAAGATCGCATTACATTACATGAATGAAAAATGATTGCTTTTTACGCAAGTATATTATGATCTAAAATGATTTACAATTGATTGAACGAGCGTAGTAGATACCTGTAGTTGAAATAATAAATAAAGTTTTTTAGGCTGATTTTGGTGAGCAAAAAATTGTCCGCTTTTTGTTTCGTATTTAGATAGGTCGCAAGAAGTTGCTAGATAACTGTCTTGTGACTTGTAGTTGATGAGTACCAATACTGCCGAGTCTTTTAAATTGATTAATTGTGGTGTGCTCAATTCCAGAAAGAGTAGAAATTATTGAGCTTTTTTTCAAAAACAATGAATGCGGAAATCGGGTCGCCGAACTGTTCAACCAACGGCATCCTGAGAAACATGCGTCTGGAAAAATTGTTCGCGAATTGGTGGCCAAATTTCGCGAAACTGGCTCCGTTCATAACAAAAAGAGGCAGGTTGAAAATCCGGTACTAAATGAACCTACGGAAATAGCGGTATTGGGGCAAGTGGCAATGGATAGTACGCTGAGTACAATGCAATTGGCTACTGCGACAGGAGTGAGACGTACAAGTGTCACAACGAATATTAAAAAAATACAAATTCCATCCTTATAAGATTCGGCTAGTGCAAGAGCTAAATGAAGACGATTTTGATCGTCGTTTGCAATTTTGCGAAATAATGACTGAACGAGCGATAAACGATAATTTCCTCTTTAATGTGTGTTTTTCGGACGAGTGTACGTTCTTCTTGAATGGTTTAGTGAATCGCCATAATTGTCGTTACTGGGCTGATACCAATCCAAGGATTTTCCATGAGACACACTCCCAACACCCCCAGAAGTTGAATGTATGGGCAGGTATTTTTGGAAATTCCATTGTAGGTCCTTTTTTCCTTCCTGGAAATTTGACAGGCGATATGTACTTGTATTTACTACAAAATGTCATCGACCCAGCTCTAACAAATATCATAGAGGACGACCCTGCTTACAATGAACACGAACTGATTTTCCAGCAAGACGGAGCTCCTCCACATTACTCGCTCAATGTGCGCAATTACCTAAATGAGACGTTTCCAGGACGCTGGATAGGACGAAGAGGTGCAATTGACTGGCCCCCTCGGTCACCCGACTTAAATCCTTTAGGTTTCTTTCTCTGGTGGCACATTAAAAGCAAAGTTTACAGCACTCCACCTGATACCTTGGAAGATCTGCGAGGACGAATCATTAATGTATGTCGCGTAGTAACACCGCAAGTGCACCAGAATGTTCGACAACGGTTTGAAGACAACCTGTATCATTGTATGCAAGTTGGCGGACAACATTTTCAGCATTTACTTGACTAATACCGTAAGTTTTGAAGTAAAATTAAATCGATTTTCGCATTTCTCGTCAAAAATATTGTTCGTATTTTCAAAGCTGCATATTTTCTAAAATAATGAATCGATTTTCAAAAAGTAAGAATCGATGTATAGAGAATTAAAAGCCCTTTCTAATGACCCCCCACTTGACCCCCATTCCCATTTGAAAAAATTTTGGGGATAGCACCCCCACTTAGGGGGTTGAAGATTTTGGTATGCTTTTTGAGCCAAAAGTTGTCCCCTTCAGAAACAAATTTGACCTGTTTTTGGATTTTGCCGAAAAGTTCTTTACTACCCTGTAATGTCTTGCGGTACGTTTTCGATGGGCTACCCTGTATAATATTTGTTCTTTATAATATTATTTGTGGTGTGTATGTATAATATGGGTGTGTCTTTGAGCAGTTGGTATTGTAATACTTATTGCCTGATGTCTATTTGTATACTTAACAATTGCTAATAGTTTGCAAGCTGATGTTATATGATTATTTTTGGAAATAAATTACATTTTTGCGACTCTGTCGTCTTTTAGAATAAGCCCATATGACCTGATATTGATTGAATTACAAGAATAATTCCTTCAGTCTCAGGGTATAACAATAACTGTAGCAATTTGATTATTTATCTCTTCCTGATACATTATAGTATCTACCACGGGCCAATTTATTTCCTTTTGATCTATTTGAAAACGAAATAGTGTCCTTGTGTCGAAAGGTTTGGAATTGTGCAATTTGTACTACAGTTCTATATAATGCGTGTTCTTTATTATGGCCGACCAATAAATCTTAAGGTTACGGTGGGTGAAAGTCACCCACGGTAGCAGAAGTGTACATTGAAGATAGACTATCAAATACAAATAAAACTGATGTAAAGATATTTCAAGAGAAGGATTCCAAATACCCAAAAAAGCCTTAGGTCCAGAATTCCGAACTAACAGAGCACACACTAGCACCATTTACAAAATCGGAACAGCAGAACTCCGAATTAGCTTTCCGGATATTGTCGACCACCACTTCTTCAGGTCCACTCCAACAGTGACATTTACCTGTGGTTACTGCAGACCGTTACTTCTTCAAATTGCCTTCAACGAATCTTTAGTCACTGCGGATGGCAGATGCCATTCGGAGTTATCGGACCTTGAAATAGTCTAGAAATGACTTTGCTTACCCACTGTCATCCGAAAATATTTTTCCCAGGTTGAAATCGTATATTTTTTTTTATGTGAAAGTTCTCAACCACTTTTATTAAAAAAAGTTATTTGATATCTCTTCACCTTCAAAAGACATAAGAAGATATGTATAAAGAATATAACCGGTTATAGCAGATAAAATCTGTACTGTCTGTAATCAGTACTGATATTGTCACCGTTACTATGGAAAAAGATACTTTCAATATTTATATTCATTATTAACATGCTTTAATTATTATTCGTGTGTAAATTTGTTACATTCATTCAAAAATTAATTTTTAAATATTTTAATTTCTAGGGAAGCTAGGAGAGACAAATGATTTTTATAATGAATATACTTATTTTCTATGGCAACGCTGACTGGCAAATAAGAGAGACTTGATCGAATCGGTGTTCTTCTCTTACATATTATTTTTAATTTTCTGAACAGAAAGAGTCTTCGAAAAACTTTTTTAATCGAAATTGTTGAGAAAAATGAGAACTTTCATATGGTGTAAAAAAAAATTTTGATGGCATAAAGATTCCCGCTTGAGGTTTTCTACTTTTTTCCATTTTCCTGTAATGGCGTCAGTTCTGGGTCATCCTGTATAAATCTAAGGTTCACCCCGTGTATGTCTGTTAGCCTTATATGTCCAAAAACAGTAAAATGATAACATCGTAGTACGTTGGTTGTGGATAAACAGTGTACTTCGAGTCGCAGGAGTTTTTCGTAGTTGTGCAGACAAGACCAATCCATCTACAAGTAGCTAAAGCGCGGATTAGGTCCTCTGTATTAGCGGTACTCATTCATTTGGCGTTTAGGCTCTTTATCGATACCGAAACCGGGATTAATTATCGAAACAAAGAGAACAAACCGAAAAAAGCAGGGCGTCAGTTATCGGGCTGTAATCGCCACGCCGTAAATAACAGACTTAACAACCTAATCCCAATAGGATTGGAAAAATTCTGGGCGAGAGGCAAAACAAAATTAAATTATTAAACAAAATTAGGCCCTAAAAAAATTAATGCGAGCCTGGCCGGGCTTATTAGATTGAAAACTGACAGAACTGCGAAAACGTAGCTGGAATTAACACATCATTGCGGTTTTTCGTATCAAAATATTATGTTTGTATAAAATTTTATAATTACACAAAAAATGAAGTAATGAAAAATATATACGTAGAGCTTTACACTGAAGATTCAGGTATTAACACGATTTTTCGTATTTCTGTATAAATTCCTGTCCTCTTTTGAAACACTTCGTTATAAGAAACATTATTATTAGTGGTGTTTATTATATCATTTATTTTAAAGCAATTTTTACCAATCTATAATTTTGAATTTATTTTATAATGCAACGAAACAATGCAAATAACTTGCAATTTGTTCATTAACAAGTCAAGTTTGAAGTTTTCTCGTTTTAATAAGTTAAAACGATTTCAACGAAGAACCAAAAATATTTTTCGAAAAATTTCGAAATATTTTTTTAAAACTAAATTGTATAATTAAGTTTAATATCTACAATACAAAAACAATTTTATTTAATTGCTCCTGTAACTCCAGTGAGGTTTAAGGATTTTTAGTTGGTACTGCCAATCATGTAATGTAGGTTATCTATGGTCGATGGCTTGTAATAATTTTTGAAGGCTCCGTAGTACGATAATGACACTATTATAATGCATCATTTCCATGTCACCATCAAATTTTATCACCGGTTTACCCCTTAGAGTATGCATCCCTTTTAAAGATATTCACAATTTTTTAACACCCTGTATAATTATTAACAATTATCGCAAGAATAGGAAGTCGAATTTGTAAATTAAACCATGGTGTGACGCCAGGCTTTTCCTTACTACGTAATTACCTCTTATTAGATTTTAGCGCGCTCCTGACTGAAGACTTCTGGAAAATTAGCGTTAATACAAACTTATCGCATATTAAGGGTATTTTTGTATTCGCCTCGACCACCGTAACGAACGTGCGCCCTAATTAGGTTAACAAAAATAATTGGGACAGGCCTTAATACCGTGACAGGATACGTTCAAGGAATTTGTTGCTGCGAATGTAAGAAGTTTCGAGTAATTTGCATTAAAGCCGCTGGGGGGCGGGGCTGGTGCGGAGGGATTTTAATTAAAACTACGGACGCTAATTAAAAATTATGAAAACGCTCCGCCGGTAACTTTTTCATATCCTTATTTATGGCTGGAGTGTGCCGAAGGAATATAAGATTATATAAACAGGAGAGCATGGCCTTGTCCTTGTTTTAAATAGTTTGCCTATAATTTATAGTTTGAGTCTAAAAATAAGCAACTATAACAAAACTATGAAAAATACCCCTTCCTTTGAAATATTCTGCTTATAATTATTTATATTATATTTACACGAAAAATGTCCTTTCATCTGCGTAAACATGCTATTTATGGAAACCTATTATTCCATGTTTCGTAAAACATGATTCCTCCTTGAAAAGAATTTTCTTGTGAAATATCTCCAACTCTGTATTAGTTAATAATCTGCGAAGATTGATGACGAGCTGCAAAACCAAGAGGTAGAAGCTATTGAACATAAAAAGGATAAATTAGTTGTTTGGACATAATTCTGTTCCACTGGATTTTTGGAAACTACAGCCTGCCTCTACATTAATCTGACACTGGCTACCAAGTTCTCTTCTACCATTTCCAGGATTTCTTCTTCCACAATATCGATATCTGAGCTTGAAGAGGAGGTCCGATATTATCTAGTAGATATTTTTTGTTGCTGCTTCCGCTACTTGGCTAGCTAGATTTCTCGATCTAATCAGATATTTTTTTTCTGTCAAGATAGAATATAAACGGTAGTGCTGCAAATTTTTGACTATCCTGTATACAACTAAAGAATTTACAACATCGTTATACTTCTGTGTCATATTCAGCATATCCAGAAAACATCTAAATTCAAAAGGAAATCTCTGAAAAGCTAACGATCACTTTACGAATCTGTTTCTGAAACCTATATCTTTTTGAGCCACATTTTATTTCTTTTCAAATTGTATACAATAATAGGATTTGTCACACATCTTCAGTTCTTTAAAGGATCATGTTACAACACCTGCGTCTTATATTTTCCAATTTCACAATATCTTTCATTTCTAGCTCAACTTGAACGTATAACAACCTGCTACGAGCGAATTTAGTTTCTGTGGAAGAGGTTTGAACTAATTTAAAGCTTATTTATGCGCGGGATGCAGCGTGGAAATTTTAATTTAAAATTCCCTGATGTTTTAAGCTGCTGTTTTATTTAAATGTGTTGTAAATTCTAAGAAAACTATGCGGATACTTTCTTCTAAGAGGATGGCGTATTGCTAATCTGGATTTTTCTAATTCTATGTTGCATCAGTTTGACGAATTTCTGTATTTGTAGACAGTTCGATGAGATTACGCGATACCATAAACTGCTATATTAATAAAGAAAAAAAGTCTGTTGACGAGACACTTCAATTTTCGTTTAAAATTCAACTGTTCAAATATTTAATATAATCATTTGTTTGTTTGAATATCGCCTTGTAAATTAAAATCAAATGAAAATGTAATATTTAATTTGACAGCTGAACTTGTCTTTAAAATCGAACTAGAAAACTTATCCTCGGTTTTGTTTCAATCACTAAATTTTGAAACTGCAAAATATTTGGAAAGTTTAGCAAAAATCTTTACTCAAGGAGTGAAAATGGTTTAACTGAGATCGCGGTAGCTGTGCTAGTGGTTCTCTTAAGGTGGCCATATCCCTGGCCGAGAAATGGTGAAATTTCTGGCATTTTTAGGTACTGAAATTTTGAAAAGTGAAACGTGTAGAACAAAAGTAAGCACAAAAATAAAATCCTTGATGTTTTGTTTATTCATTGTTACCATTTAAATTTACCCAAATAAAATAATAACTAAAAAAAGCGTTTGTAAAACATGCGTTTTCTGTTATCCTAACGCCACATTTTAAGAATTATTTTTACGTACTTATAAATAAAAGTAAATAATTTTATATGTCGTTATCAGCCACACATTCAAGACGTCCAGGCAGATCATTTCGAATAAATCCGAGATACTCAAAACCATCCATTCGAATTGGCAATATGAATGGTCCAATTAAGCGAGCGTCGGCTATTCTTGCTCAAACATTCAAAGAAAAATGGTGCTGAAAGTGAAAGTTTCCAGATATGTGAACACTATTTATCCTATTTCGTGTAAATACATCTTCCACCGCAACTAACATATCAGTTGTATATGGAAAATTTTGAACGCTTTGTTTTATAATCATTCTCAAAATGTAGCCCTTAACGGAAAAGCTGGTGGTGATAGTGCTAATATACAGGGTATTCTGAAAGTCCGTCAGGAAACTCCGGGAATTGATTCTACGGACTTAAATAATAGCAGTATGTAATGAAAATTTTTTTCGAATTGTCAATTGTTTGCAAGTTACAGCTTGTCAAAGTTATTTTTTTTAAATTTTCCTGTTTAAATAACTTATTTCGTACAAGTTCTATTAGTCTCTCATTTGGCCCACCTAAGTAGCTGTATTGGACCAATCAGAGAAAAGTTTCATTATGTGCCGCTAGAGGGCACTTTACCTTGAACTCAAAATTAGTTTTGTTCATAACTTTTTTCTCTTGCTAGACATCACAGAAATTTAAACATTATTGAAATGAGAAACAATAGAAAAAATTATGTACTCTTTGTTCAAGCCGATAAATGTGACCAACATGAAGGAAATAAAAATACTGTTCAAAACAAAATTGCTCTTCACGTGACTTCTAATCATTTATGAAGGCTCCTTTGTAATTACAGCTATAGCTTAAAACCTATAAAACTACAATTGTTGAACAAAAATCTGTTCTGATTTTGACGATAGGATTTGCTTCTGGAGGGTAATTGACCATTTTGAAAAATGGAATGATGACGTTTTTAATTATTTCGTCGCAATAGGTAAGGTTACTGGATGAGGGGGTTGTGATTATTATTAGATTAACCACAACTTGTCTGTGTAAGTGCCCGTAATGTTATGCATGGCTTTCAACCATGTGTAGCCCACGTTGCACTAAATAGTGAATAAACACACATGGAGGATATACTCCGTGTTCCGGCTAGAACTGCTGCAATTTCCGCCTCTCCGAACAACGCCGGCCGCCCATCCGCTGGCGGCCTAATGATAAAATTTTCATTAAAGAAATGGCTCAGGGTGAATTCCAAATTTGTTCCGAGATGTGCTGTTAGTCGTGCTGTAATTTGTTTAAAGTTTTTAAATTGGATTTAAGGGCTCACTTAACTTTGGTTTTAGCCGAGATACTTTCTCCAAGTTCTAATTTAATACGGGGGGGATGACTTTATACAGCTGCTTTTGTAATCCAGGGAAATTTGGGTTTTACCAAACAGCTTCGCAGGGCTTACGGGGTGGACAAAGCATGATGGTTGAACCTCACTTTGGAGGTAATTTAATAAGAAAAGCAAGACAGTTTTTAACGTAATGTTAAAATCCCTTAGAAACATTTTGAAAATCACTGGAGTTGGTACAAGTTCAGTGTTGCATTTATTAGATGTACAAAAGGTAAAAAGTAAAAGAAAAAAGAATTAAATTATTTATTTCTATAACTTTTGAGAATCTTAACTCAGCGGTCTACAACGAAATATGTTCTATTTCCAAAATGTATCTATTTATTTAAAATGCTTGTCAATATTATTCTCAATATTTTATAAAGTGGCATTCCGACAACAATGTAATTAGATCGGCCATGTCATTTTACCCTAGAATGTAAAACCAGACTATTAGTATAAAAATATAGGGGGTGTGCTATAATATTAATTAAGATGTCTAGAGTGCTATTAGGTTCATAATATACTTGCCCATGTATGTACGTCGATGTACTACGATTTACCTACATTATTATTCTGTAACACCCGTGGTCCTTCAACGATTAATGTCTTTTGACTGATTTATTTTCATGGTAATGCTATTTAAATTAGCGTTATTTCTCATTTAATATATTTAAAAATATGATTATTACAAAATAATAGACTAGTAGGACCTTAAAATAACCCATGTGTAGTAATAGGTAATGCCTCAGTTTTTATAGTTGGTATTACAAAATTACTCTCTACTTGTGCACATGGGTGACCCACATAACGGTGCAACATAGTTTAGTTGGTACTGGAGGGTATTTAGACTTGATTTATATAGACACTAATATTAACATTTACAATTACAAAGTTTCCTGCTAGTATGTTCACGAAATCGTAAATTAAACAAATAAATTTGCGCTGCAGTTTAGAGGACATTACTCAACCCTTAATTGTCGGTAATGTTAGGAGCACAAATCGTTAAAAAGCTCATACAAAGAAGATTTTGGCAGACGGGACTACATATATATTAAAGATTGCGGGAAAAACAGGTCATTTAAAAAAAATAAAGTTAGTACTTTTAAGTACAGGCTACATGCTCCATCACCCGGTATTGTGTTACTTACCTACATGTCTAAACGTTTTAGGCCAAGCATATAAAATTTTTACTCGGAAAAAGTCCTATCCGCGAGATTATTGTAAAATTGTCTAAAGGAACATAATACAAGATATCTCTCATCTCGTGAGGCGAAAAATTGTATTAGCTAACTTTTCTATTTAAACACATAAGTGAGAAAAACAGTTTTTTCACTTTGCAGGGAAAACCATCGAAGTGACTCACAGACAGCTTGTAGGGAGTAAAATTATCTACAAAATTAGACTTGTTAATATAAAATCGGTTAATAAACAAAAAAGTTATTGCTAAAAATCAAGAAAAGTGCCCATTTTTTAATTTGTTTATAACCATCGCATTTATGTTAAAATTTTATAAAATCTATGACAAGTTGAGGGTTTTGTCATAATTTAAAAGTGTGCCAAAAGTTGGCGTTGTAGGTGCAATAGTTTTCGCACAATTCAATTTGTTTATAACGGAGGCTCCAAAAGTTATGAATTTTAAACCTCTGTACAGACCAAACATGATTCTGAAAGCGTTATTGTAATCTTAAAGACATAATTAAGCGACCTATTAAAAAATATCACCGTTTTTTTGACATTTACATTCACAAATTGTTCATTAAAAAACCGTGCGATTTTCGCTTATAAATAATTTGAATAAAATTGTTGCTATTTATGCAACCTCACCGAAAATAGGTGCAATGGATAACTGGCAAAAAAATACAAATTTAAAAAAAAGTACCCTCTACGACCAACAGGAGCCAAGATAAGATTTTTTTAATCGTAGCGCAACTGTTTATAAACATTAAGACTTGAATTTTTCACAAAATAAAGTTTACGACGTAAACTGATTTCCCGTGAATTCCATTGAAAAATGTGGAAAATTAACGACTCACGAGCCCTTTAAAAAGAAGGTAATTGCTAAGTAAACTGTCCAGCGCGCGGCGTAGTGATGGGGGAAGCTCGTCCAACCGAGTCGCGCGCGCCAGAAAAGTGTCAAATTGTTGCGCGCTGTAAATTTTGCAATATCTCGGCTTCTATAGCTATCGTTCATTTAAAAAATTATTTTTTTTAACATATAAAGCCAAAGTAAACTTATTTTTTCAATATTTTGTTATTTATTTAATTACGATTTAAATGTAAAATTAAAGTAAAAATTCACAAATTATTTTCAAATTATTATTTACTGTTAAAAGATTTAAAAAATAATAAAAGCAATTGAATTTATTGCAAAATTCTCAAAATTAAAAAATATTAATAAAAATAATGTGGTCGATAAAATTACAATTTTAACTTCTTGAAATTTTAATATATAAAGTTTTTTTATTATATTTATTATTAATTTTATACAAAAAAAATTTTTGCAACATAATCAAAATTAATTCAAAATATATTAATCACAACCATTTTCAATAATAGATATAAGCAATATAATACAACAATTTAAAATTTAATTTTTTTTCTATTTTTATGAAAAATATCTTTTTCGACATAGAACACCCCGTAGAAATATTGTCCCCTAATTTCGGGACACCCTGTACATATTTATTACTCAATTTTAATATCAGACATAAGTAAGTAATTTTGTCATCTAGTGTGTTTTTGTTTAATTAACTAGATTATATTTTGCAAAGGTGTAAAAACAACATAAAGTTTAATCTCTGCCTAAAACATGGTGTCGAATACGGGACCCTCCTTAACAATCAAGATTCATCTGCATTTTGCATGTGTCATAAAAATATCTCGTAAAGTCAGCAGGGTAAGTTCGTACATAAAATTTTTAATACAACGAACATGTAAATAAGTCTGCCCCACATTCGCTGAAACCTTATCTGAAATAATTTCTGCGGTTTGATTACGATTTTCCCGCAAGTATTCGACCCATTAATTAGCTGTTGAAGATAAGCCCGAGAATTAGTTGCTCTTAAGTGGGTGTAGTGAATGGGTCAGAAATTATGGAAAAGTGTCACCATATAGTAGGTTGAATTTTTACTAAAGTTACTTTTCTGGAAATATTTTTCATTTGCAATTTAGATACAGGATGTTAGCTAGTGTTGTACGTGTTTTAATAAGATTTCAGTTTTGCGCGAGTTAAATTGTATGCATAATTATTGTATGAATTCTGTTTAAAATTTATTTTCTTAACAAATCACCCTGTATAAGTATATTTTGTCATTCAACAAAGCTGATTGTTCAAAGCAGATGGAACTACAGTTAGATTCCAGCTGACTGATTGTTTCAAATTATATTCGCAAAAACAATTTATTGGCACCCTATATATTCAGAAAATTTAAATTTCATCCCTGTCTTAATTATAGAATATACTTAAAGTAAAAAAAATAGCGAAATACGATTAGCCGTTTATGGAAAAATAATTTTGATGGCGGATTTTCTCTAATTTTTGCAAAAAATAGTCCCACATTTGGCGGTGGCGTTAAATGGCAAAGTAAATGGGACATGCGCGATGTGCTTTAAGAAAGCTATGGGCGATGACATGTCCTTAAGCAGAACACGCTGTTTGTTGATTTTACAGCAAAATGTTTTGCGTTTTCGGAAATTTGTTTAATACAAAAACTAATATGTTTTCATGTATCAGTGGTATGTTTATTCAATAGAGCGCATAACAACTAGACAGTCAAATATAAATTCCGGTTAAATTCAAGGTCCTCTGCAATCCATAAAATAAGCTGAATTTAAATTCCATTATTTGCACGGCTTTATTAAAAACAGAATCGGGAGCTATAGGATATACAGGATGATTCACAAATGATGACCAAAAATGAAACTTCGTATTCTTTGATGAATTTTAAGAAGAATATTTCCTATAAAGGTTTTATCTAGGACACTTCGTTAAAAAGATACAGGGTGTTAAATAGGTTAAAATTCACCAAAGAATACGAGGTTTCATTTTTGGTCGCCATTTGTGAATCACCCTGTATAATGTCAAATTTAATTAAACTGAAACGGTTACCCAATTACACATTAAAAGTTTTATACAGTTTCATGATTCTGTACTTGTGGATTTTTATTTCTACTCATCTAGGAATGTAATTCTTTAATTGACCGAAACGTCACATTTCCAGCACGGAGGCCTGCACGACGCCGTGCGGAGCGGCTGCCTGGAAGCCGTGTGCCTGATGCTGGGGAACGGCGCCGACGTCAACGCCAAAGACGGTAGCGGAAACACACCCCTGCTGCTGGCCGTGTGCATCAGGCAGGAAGAGATTTACAACGCCATTGTAAAACGCTTAATTGAAAGCGGGGCAGATGTCAACGCTTACAACAAAGGTAATTAACTGACAATGGCGCCGCCATCGCCGCGAAAAGGGAAACCGGAACGAATTCCCGCAGACCCAGATAGGGAGAAGTGTTCGAAAGTGTCGAAAAATTTATTAGGCGTGGCCTGTTTCCTCACTATTTACTGTTTGAAACGCCTAAAGAGGTTGACGACTATTTAATACTGACTTTCACTTATTTTTTGTAACACAGGCATTCCAAAACTGAGTACGAATTAGAATTACGTCATTAGGTCAGGATTTTATTCTAACCTCAAGTAATAGGTCGAAATAATAAAAAATGGTGGTTATGTCTAATGAAAAGCTATGTAGCTAACTTTAGAAGAATCAACCGTATAATAAGTTAATGAGAATGGATATTCAAGTAGTCTAAATATGTATATAGGTTAGAATTCTAATTTAACCTTGAAAACTTGCGCGAAAGCAATGCGCGAATTCAATGGTTCAAATTGTATGAAAATAAAGCATTCTTCTAGTAGATTTTTTAAAGTATTTACATAAATTTAATACCAGATTTGATCAATCGAATAATGACCACTTTGTAACCTCAAAAATGGCAGGTAATCGTTTTTTGCGTGCATTGAATTGCCTGAGCTTAATGACTGTATGAAATGATGGAAGGGAATAAGTAAAATATTAAACGCATATGTTGCAAAGCTTGCATTCGATTCTTTGAGAATTTACATTAGAATTTGAATCTAGCCTCAAAAAATTGCATGAACCTCTTCCAAATGGGAACCAGCAAGTCCCACAGGCCCAAAACCTTTGACAGACGAGCAAAGAGAGCTAGACGCTATAAAACTTAAACTATAAGTTTTCTAACCCAACTAACCGACGGACAGAACGTGAGATTAACTAGCCCCCAGTTAATTGCATTCCTTTGAGGTTAGGTTGAAATTGAGACATGTGTTTTGTATTGCGAATTTCGTCATAAATTAATTCCTGGAATCGCTTCATAAATCTGCTGGACAAGTGTAATGACTCATATTCACGAAGTTCTTCACAAATTAAAACATGCTTTACATTAAAACATTTTCGTGAATTTCTTCATAAAGTTCAGAACCAACAAAAATATTGAACTCAAATTATATTTACCTTAGCACATTTTTTAAAGTCATACTTAAACATGCTAAATACGATAACAATATTTTTTCATGTTATATAATTAAAAATAACTACTTTCAACTTATTCAAGAAAATATATTCGTGGATAAATTCTCAACGTAAAACTGCTATAATGCATATCCTAAAGGAATAGAATTCATGAATAGAGTTCGGGGTTTTCGTCGGCTAGTCATAGGCGTGTTTGTCGTAAACAAATACATAAACAGGTAGGTAAAAATAAAAATAAATATTTTTGCGTACCTACTTCATCAGCGAAAAGTTGTTTTTACCCTTTGGTGCGTTCGACATTATTTGAATATTAAAACACGTATACGCAAGTCAAACGCGAATCCAATAATTGCCGTTATTACCAGTTTCTACATGGCACTGCAGCGAAAGGCCGACGCAACGGCTATGGTCATCCGACCGAGTCACGAACTCTGTTCATGAACAATGTTATTTCGGTACCATTGCTATATTATTATTATTATTATTATTATTATTCAATATGTATCACAGTTTTTTATACTATAATCCATTACTTTGTTATTGATGAACCATTTTAGTATATACGTATTTGTACTCATTAACGCACATCACATACCTGACAGACATATTGTTTTTTCACAAAAAGGAAACAAGAACTAAAAATTAAATTACTTCACTAATTTGTTCATTAAATATTTTGTTAGAAACTTAAACAATTCCGTAATGAAAACTAAGGTGGAACTGACGATAATTTATTTTAAACTATCACTTTTCTGTTTGCTACAAAAGAAATACGACAAAAAAGCGAACGACTCGTTGTCTACGACAACAACTATTTCCATCTTTTTACACATTGGACGATTAGAGAAAATTTCAATTAATTAGTTTTTATTATTATTAATTTTAATGACCGTTTTGTAGTTTCAACGGACAGAAAGTTTGAATAAAGAGACAACAGCCGATTATATCCAATTTAAGTACTTAACAGTTCTTAACATTTTTTAAATACTTTTTACAATTGAATCGGGTAGATTTATTTTTCAGCGATATTTCGAAAATGCAGTAAAATGTTCCCGAACCTTATTCAAGCCTTAGCGCTATATTTTCGCAACAACCATTCATCAACTGCAGACGTTTTGACGCTGGAGACGTTATGAAAAAGCAGCAACAGGTCTTCGGAAAGCGCTCTGGTATTACCCGAACGTAAAAAGTTCCTCCCAGTTCTTATGCTTATCTAGTCCAGTATTTATTTTATCTACTCTAAATCTACTTGGATTTGGCAATGTCTCCCAGTATCAAGAATTGAAGTCTGGAGAAGTTTTTAACTCGAAGATGTAAAATTAAGTTAAGAATTTTGAAAATTAACTACAAAAGCAGCTTTAACTCAGTTCTATTCAAAATTAATTCACTAATAATAAAATTAAACAAACAATGATGTGTAGTGCTCACGGCACAGTTGTTCAGTGGTTGTTTATGTAGAGCCAGCCTACGTGAGGGAATAGTGCAGACATAATAAAGTTGTTATGAGAGGGTTCGAGATTCAAGATATGAATGTAAGTAAGGTGGTGAAAGAGAGCACCAGGTCTCCCTTGTGCCATATAGTCTGGAACTTGGAGGACCATTTTAACTCTCCAGATAGTAAATTCAGTAAAATGTTTTTGTAGATTTATAAATACTTTTTTTAAACAACGAGCTCGTCGAATTAGAAAATTACACACATATAAACACGTCCTGTCATTGCCTGTGATTTATATATTAAAATTTCAATTGTAGAAATTCTCAATTAAGACTTACCTCCTACTAAAATATCCGTTGGTGTGTGCGCGAATAAACATACCAAACTGGCAATCGAAACAGTAACAATGAATTAATGAACATGTTGAAAATATATGAAATCAAAACTATTTCTAAATCGGCATGTATCAATTTAATCGTATCAATGTGTCAAACAAAAAGATATTCTATAAAAAACATATTTTATTTGCAGAATATACCGGGTGAGTCGGGAGATTCGCACCAAACTTCAGGAATGTGTTCTACATATCAAAATAATAAGATAAACTCAAATGCGATTTTCATTAATAATAATATCTTAATAAATTTAATTTATTCGATTTATTCGATTAATCAGAGCGTTTTTTGATTAAACGTTCAAAAACATTATGATTGAACTCTAAACACTCTCTGCTTCGTCTACGGAGGGCGTCTATACCTCTCCTGATTTCTGCATGTCTTTCTTTGATAAGTGCTGCATTATTGTTGGTATGTCGAAGTGCCTCCCGAGTGTTCAATCGCAACTTTATACATTTCGTTTTTGAACCAGCCCACTGTGGGCCAGACGATCCGAAATCTTGACCAAAAATTAAGTATGGAATTTGAACAAAAGTAACTATTTATCTTTTTGTAAACACTTCAGAGTGTTCCGATTCTTATATATACAGGGTGTCCCGCATAAGAACCGACACAGGGCAGGTGATTTAGGGGTGTCCAAAATATTGTAATTTAACCAAACTTAAGTTGCACCCCTAAGGAGTTATTGGCCCCCAAAGTGGGGGCCTAAAAAAATTAATATCTCTGCAACACTTTACCGCAGAAGAACCAAATTTGGTACATAATTTAGGTTTATTACTTACTGGTCTTCTTTGACTATGATTTAAAGTTAATTAAAGCACTGCAAGGTGTTCATTATTGATTACTCACCCCTAAAATTGTACCGAACTTTTTTTTCATTGGCCGAATTGAAAAATAATAATATTAGTTCACAGCAGAATTTAATTTTAATTTTTTTCACTTTTGTTAAATTTTAAAAAACTTTATAGTTTTCAAGAAAAACCGTATTAACTGAAATAGGATTTTAACAGTGTTTATTAGAAAATAATCGAAAAGTCAGTAGTTAGGCTTAACTGAATTTGAATATAATTGCATTAAAGTAAATAGTATATATTGAATTATGTAAACGGTAGGAAATGTAGAAGTATAAGGTTGTTCATTGATTCGAAGATATAAATACTTAATTATTCAAAACATCTCCAACAAACATAAATAGTAGTATATAGAATCCACGATCTCCTGGCGAATAACGATGTTGAACTTTAATAAAACGCATGAATGGTAAAATGTGATCGAATTCTTATAATATTGATATCTACCTTTTTTTTATTAGTTAATGTAAATGTAAATTTAGCAAATAAACATTTGTATAGACATCATAATGGACGCAGTATTTTCGGCGGCACCACTAACCGCGCAAACTGAAGACCCTGGAAACTACCATTATTGTAGGCAAATCAAAGGCGTTTTAATACAATGATAAATTATTTTTTTAATACAACTATAACTGCAACTATTAATTTCTGAATGTAGACATTATATTCGTAATTTGCAACCTTGAAAACCTCCCGAGTAAGCATTTATAGTCAAGTCTGTCATCGTGCCTAAATTTTCGCCGCAATATTTAATCCGCCATTTTGCATTTTTTAATTTTGACCACAAATTCGTAATCAGCGACCTCGAAAACCCCCAAGTAAGACTTTATAGACCAATCGCTTGATATTCGAATTTTGGCCAAGATTTCGAATCGCTTGGTCCATAAACAACAATCTAGTACTATGAGGTCTAGAGATCTTGGAGGTCAACTAACAGGACCACCGCGGCCAATCCCACGCCCTGGAAATCTCTCGTTCAAATATAGTTTGACCAGTAAAATGTGCAGGCGCTCCATCGTGCTGGTAGTATATTCACATTCTCATGTTTATAGGAACATGCCCTTTGTAAAAAAATGTAAGTAGTGATCCCCTGTGAGTTGATTCTCCAAAACGAAAGGGCCAATTAAGTAACTATCGATCATATCACACCACACGTTTACGGAAAACCTATACTGAATATTACTTTCAAGTGTTGCGTGAGGATTTTCGTCTGACCATACATGGGAGTTCCGAGAATTAGTTATGCCATTACGGGTGAATGTTGCTTCAGCCGTAAAAAGTATGCGGGATACAACAAAATGATTATTATTGATCCATCGACAAAACACGATACGCCTAGCATAATCTTTCGGTTGTACTCTCTGTACGTGGTACGGATATAAGCCTTACTCGTAGAAGGTTTTCATTACTTTTTTTTTGTGGAATGCCCAATTGAGTAGCAATTCTTCGTGAGCTGGTAGCTGCATCATCTACTACTAGACCCAGAATATTGTCCACTTCTTCTAAACCTTCTCGATGAGATCGTTCAGATGCACTGGAAAGCTTTCCGGTTTCGCACAGTGATGTTAACAGCAGCATTAGCATTCCCATTACAAAAACCATAAACAAACACCATATTTGCATACTCTAAATTTGAATAAGTTCTTTGCATTTTGTAACACTTTGATCGTACAAACGTGTAATCAAATGCTAAATAATTGCATTTCGCTATAACTTGAAAACAAATGAAAATCGTATAGCAACATTTTAGTTTATTCCATTAACAACAAAATTTTTTTCATGTGATCCACTCTCAAACGTAGTTAATGACTGACATTTTTTGACATACGAAATACGGTAAAAAAAGTAAACAACTGAAACATCTATTTTTGTATTATGAACAGACCACGCATTATGTTTCCGAGGCAAACAATCCTGTCTGCCATTTTTGACAGATAAGATATTATAAATAGAAGCATTGTAAATAGACGCAGTGTTATATTTTCAGAGTAAACAATTCTTCGGTAATTAGTCCGGTAATTGATCCTGGCGAGAGGGGCCGTCGTCGTTTTAAAGCCGCCGGAGATTTCCATTAAACCCTTGAACCTTGGCGTGACGTACAAAAAGGCGCGCGCCAAGTTTACGCTCAATTTTCGCCCAAACAATGCCGCCGAACATAAAGGAAGTCCCACCGTGGCTCGGAGGTGCCGACGTACATCTTGCCGCAGTCACTTGGCTTTGTTTTATAGGGAACTAATTCTTCACGTCTTAATTGAATTTGGCGTTTGCCTAATGAAGTAATCAAGTAGGCTAGGAGGTCAATATAGCCGGCGATTGGGGATTTATCTCATGGCTGCTGCCATAGGTTTTATAATCATTCGTAGGTGTCCCATTTTAAAGGAAACTTTTTCAAAAATTTACAGTAACTGAATTATTCAAAAAATTACTATTCAATTACTATTTTTTTACTATTTTATTTTACATTTTTATTCAATTACATTAAGTAGTCGAATTGCGCACCATCTTTTTCAATGTAGCTTTGAAGTCTTTCAGACAGGTGCTAGGTGATATGTAATAATAATAAGGTGATGTTAATACAAGAATTTCCAATATGCTGTCTCATATCCTCTTGTGTGTGTTGCGATAGATCACGCTTTGAAGATATGCCCAAAGCAAATCAAGTGGGGTAATATCTCGGGAACTTGCTGGTCATGAAATGGAACCAACTTTGCCAATGCAATGATGTGAAAATACTCCATTTAAACAAATTTCGAACTACATGTGTGATTAAAGTTATTTTGTAAGAAATGACCGTTAAGAAATCTTCCAAAAAAATGTGGTATAATAAAATGTTTACCAGAATGGTAAATCGACATAAAAGTCACTCATTGGTATTGAAAAATCGACTACAAACATCAGTGGAGTTTAAATATCTGGTCATTTCTTTGGTCGAATATTTTCAGCAATAAATAAATAACTGAAATTTTTATTACATTTATCACTAATGATTTTAGACTCTTGATTTATTAAGACTTAAATGAATAACCTCGTTTTTCGTTTTTCGTTCCCTTTCGTTTTTTAGTTGGTAAGCATATTGCAATGTTACTGAATAATGCTTTCATTAATACTTCTTTATTACGAAGGTATAATTAAAGGAAATATTATTTCACCAAAACACGTTTATCGGTTTACGTAATATTATTTACCTATGGGATGCAGGGGCTTTTACTCGCCTGTCTGTTTTAATGAAGCAGGAATATTGAAGGAATATAAAATAAAACCTCTACATTATTTAGTGTTCTGCAAACAATTCGATATGCAACTGGGCAGCTTTGCATCGTTAGCTAGTCTGTTTGCTGCAGCGAGGGCTAAAATATTTTCTCTGTTCAACTTTTTACAATGAGATTATTATTTATCAATCCCAACTTTTTGTACTTGATTTTCCCGTGTATCAAGAATTCGTATACTTATTTCCTTAAGTTAGTAGTAGAAATATATTTTTCAAGACATCTTTTGTTATAACCTCGAAGGTTCCTCTTTTATAATTCAGTCTCAGAAAATCACCATTTTCTAATAAGTATTTCCACCTGTAGTGTACTTAGAGTCAAGGATAAGAACTGAAATCAATATCAGGGCGGATCTAGAGGCTCTGGATTCTTGTCCGTCCCCACAGAGCCTAACACGGGAACAACAAGAGCAGGTCAAATATTCCTAATGAAAGCTAAAAAAGGGCATTGTAAGTCTGTATCTGCGATACGGTTATACCACGCCGTAACAACTTGAAAAACTATCCTACTCTAAAACAGAAACATAATAATTTACGGTGTGTCATTTTGGCCATAGCTACCTTGGCCAACTAACTTCAAATGTCACATCCAGTTTGCATTGCATCATTTGCGATGAGGGTTTTGATGTGACTAAAAAAGCTAAGATTTAAAAAGTTGTTTACTTCAGCGAAATGTACCTAACTACAAGTTTTATTTTCCATTACTCCAGAGGCAATAACAGAATCCGTTCTGAATATTTTTAATGTAACTCTTGCAATATCCCGGCATTCTTCAGAAAGGAATTTAATTACATTAAATATTTAAACTGGGTTTAATTTGATTAAACTTAAATCTAATTTTCAGTGTGTATCTTCTACAGAATTTCAAATCAATTATATGAAAACAAAAAAACCGGCCAATAATATCTAAAATTATAGATTTATTTCACATATTTTTAAATGTCTTCCAATTTAAGTTTCTGTTGTGTTGTGAAAATCAAAAAGTTCTTAAAAATTGCAATTTTATGTTCATTTTCTAACTGGTATTATAAAATACACTTTCAGTCCATTTATTTAAACCAATATCCATCCAAAATTGTAAGTTCACAAAAACTGTTATTATTTTTTTTCACATAACTTGAAAATCCTTTATACAGTGTGTTCTACCTAAGAGGGATTTTTCTGTAACTCTGCAACTGTAAAATTTATAAAAAAATTAAATAAAAGTTGTCTGGAATCATGTGGGTCAATTTTATTTATTTGCTAAAAGCGAAAAAATACCTTGTGGAATACAAACACTTAAAATCTAATGTTTTTTTATTAAAACTATTGGATCAAATGACCACCATTTCTAATAACGTATAATTCAGCAAAAAAATATTAAACTTGCTGAACATTTCTCTTTTGACTATCAAGTTAGAATCTGGGATTATTGTTATTTAGGGAGCATCAAATTACATACATGAAGTCGATGAGAATCTACTGCTTCCAATTTGAAAAATAAGTAAAATCATTAATCAAACAAAAAATTTTTTTTACTGAATTATGTGTTATTGAAAATTATCACTATTTTTAATAATCTTCGTGAAAAACATTCAATATGAATATTATGTACTTAACAAACATTATTTCGTCCAAGAAAGGCGTGGAGATGGCTAATAAATAATAACTTTAATTAATAATTACGAAAAAACTATTAGAGGTAAATAGATCGACCTTAAAACTGCCCTTACTTTTGTGACAATAAGAACTAAGGCTGTTTGGTTATCCGCAAAAAATTATAGGCATGTTTGCTTAAATTTTTTTTCCTTCTGAGTAATTACTTTGATTGTCATGTCAAAAAGTGGCTTTTACACAGGAACTAGTATATCAAATTCCATTTAAATTGGTCAACGTGATTTACAGATCTAAATTTAGTTAAATCGTTTTGGTCTTGGTTTAAAATGTATATCCATGTACACAGAATAGTTCCAACCTGTTCAGGATTTCACGTATGAACTTTATTTTAATTTTAAAAGTCCTTACCAATTTTTTAGAACCACAAAAGCAAACAAAACACTGACGAAACGTTGCTCTACATTTTTCTGCGGTTCTCTTTATGACTGTAAAGCTGCAACGTATATTTTTTTGCGGGCGAAATGCTTTATGATTTAACAGCCTGGAAACTCCATTACAAGAAATTTAACGAATTTAACTGCATTACCGTCATTATTCCACGTTGTTATGGTTGAAGTTTAAAAACGCCGTGAGCTACAAAAAAAAAATCGTTGCCCGGCCATGAAAGCACCGTTTAATATCAGCTTATTACCGAAGTGGGAAAACTTTTTTCAGGAGCTAATATCCATGCTCGTAACGGCAGCATAAACTCTGGCAAAGTATATGGGATTCCATCATTAGCGCGAAAGTTTTTAATCTGTTTCAGGATTGACCCCTTTGTACAATGCCGTTTTCTACAAGAGGCAGGAGTCGGTAAGGATGCTTCTCCAGGAGGGGGCCTGGCTGGCGCCGACTTTCAGGAACGAGCTCCACCTGCTGGCCGAATTAGGTAATAAAGTTTTTAATATCTATCAAGAAACAGCTCCAGAGATTTGTTTTATCAAAAAAGTCTTCGACCAAAAAAAAGCACAAAAATAATGTTAAAAATTAAATTTCCCAACATTAACATTACCATTAACATTTCTAACATTACCATTAACATTAACACTATTTTAGCTGTAACGTATAGTAAATGGTCCTGGCAAATGTTAAGTAGGCAGCAATATATGTCGTTCTTTTCCTAGCACAAATGTAATACCACTCTTTCATATAAAATTTTCAATCTACTCTTAAGTAGACCTTTCTTCAAAGCATAATTTAAAAGCTATCGCGAAGATACAAACTGTTTTTTCAGCTGCCTGGTATATATTTCAGATTACTGATTCATGACTTTTTTAGGCGGAAGCAACATCCTGGAGATAATCCTCAGCGACAAAAGGTGCACCCCCGACACCGTCAATCTCCCCGACGAGAAGGGGTGGACACCCCTTCACCTCGCCGCTCAGTACTACCACCGAAACTGTTTGAAAATGCTGATAAAACACGGCGGGGATTTAACAGTGGTGAACTCCGAAGACGACAGCGTGATTGATATTATTTTTCGTGAAATTATAAAGCCTGAAAGGATAATAAAGGAGTTGCTGGACGAGCAGATATTAATGAAGCGGACGGATAAGTACAAGCATTATTACACTATTGGTAAGTACTGAATTGTATATAGTATTTATTTATTTAATGTAATTCATTCAAGGGAACGATACCAAGAATAAATAAATATAAAATAATAAAAAAAAAAACAAATGTACAAACAAAATATAAAATATGTTGAAAAATACAGTTGTTAATGAATAAAATTACAGCAAAATATATGTGCAATCATCGTGCATGAATAAATAATGAAACAATAATAGAAAAACAGAAGACAATTCATTAAGTATGTCATAAAAAAGAGAAAACGTAATTATAAATTTTGACAAACAAAAAAACATGAATACACACAGATGATTTGAATTATGAGAACACAAAAATCTTTTAATTACTCCCAAAAATACGTCCAGCATGTTCTCAAAATTAACAAACAACAATACGTAAGTATAATGTGAACAATATTGTGGTTAATTTTATATGAGAAAATTACAGAGTACATAATTCTTCTAATAAGGATGTAAACCACAAAAGGAAAATGTCTTTAAAATACGTATTTTATTATCAACTCCCGCATTTTTTTTTCACTTAAATTTTTATAAGCCCCTGAATGCAGCCAGTAATATTTACAGAAGAAGTTAATTTGGTACCACAATATCGTCGAAATCCTTTACACAACCAGTCTACCCAACTATATCAAAAGCGAATATAATTAGTTTTGAAGGAAAAAGGCATCGCCCTAAATTTAGAAACATTTGAAGGTATTAGATTATTGACACACCTTACGCTGAGAAAGTGTAAACTGTGCTAAAGTTTGATTGAATAATTTCCAAGATGGTTGTCGCGTCTTTGGTCTAGACGTTTCGAAAAACGTACTACACTTTTCTTCATAAGGAACTCTAAAACACTGCTGAAGTTCCACAATCAGTTACAGGAAAAGTGAATACTATAAATTATTGGCGATATCATTAATGAAAAGAATAATAAGCAGTGGGCCAAGTATCTAACCCTGTACATGCCTAATATTTGATTTGGATTTGGAACCATGGTACTGTACAAATTGAAGAAGTGTATAAGTGATTTACTGATGCCAAAATATTCAAACTTGCAGGCCAGTATACTCTGATCCAATTTATCTAACGCTTTGGAGAAATCTGTGTTGTTCACCCCACTTGGATCTTTAATGTAAAGTAAGTAATAAATTGGGCAACACAAATAATTTCAAATACACAAAATAGCAATATAGATTATCAAAAATTATAAATTATATTATCAACAATTTGACCTGCATAAAAGACTTTTCTGAAATATTCGACAATACAAAAATTCAATAATTCTCCAAGTTAAATCAATAAATAGTGACAGATCATCCTTCTAAGATGCTCGATTTATTTCTATTTGATTTTTTTAATGCAATGTGTTAAAAATAAGGAAATACTTTGGATGACAGTATTAAACATAAATTACAAAGTAGTATAATTTTTACAAGCATATTCATTCATATTATTCTTCATTTATTTTTGTTCAGCCTCTTAAGCTCTTCTATTAATTCTAGGCTTTTTTCTGTATTCATTTTTTTTTTATTATTCATACTGTATTAATATTTTCCTTGATGTTTTTCATTTCTCCACTGCTAGTATGAACTCTACATATATTTATTCCTTGTGTTATGTTAATGCTATTGTCCAATTTAAATAAACATCAACTTTTATTTCATTATTTCCCTTCAATAATATTTTTCAATTCCTTCGCCTCTTGGATATTCATACATCAGTAAGTGTTTTTGTATATGAGTATTTGCTAAAGTAAATTATATACCACTAAAAATTCTAATAATTACGTACTTGGAGACTATCTATTCGTGACCTTATTACACCAAGTCAAATCCCATCGGTAGCCGGACCTCATAAAATATTTAATATTCCTGGCAACATTCTGTAATTCTCGGTTCTTCCTTTTATTGCTTATAAAATGTAACAACCACCTCCTGAATTAATAAATTAGTAGAGAGGGATCAGAAGATAAGAGTTGTCTCATTTGATATTTATACGTCTGTAACAGTTTCCTTTAGTGAACAACTCGTAAAATTCATCCGAAACATACTAACGATTCATGTTGTTTCAGTAAAGAAATACAGTACGGGGCGTTCGTATGTTCAATACGTGATATTTCAAAACCAGAGCTATCTGTTGGTCGCACTATGAACGATATTTAACTGTGGTTCATTTTCTGTTGTTTTTATTGTTTTTCGTACTGCGGTGACTCCGTAAATTGTCGAGTCGTAGTTTAGAGTCGTGTTTTGTCGAGGGGTAAACCGCTCCCTGAATTCTGTACAAAAACTTCTCTATACTTCGTCAAACTCGGACCTTCTCTAGACTGCTTCGTAATTCCTCCACATAAATGTTTAACATTCTCCGCATTTTTCTATAAAAGATAATACTGCGCATGCGTTTACCGTTCATGCATGCGCAGTTTGGTTTCAACTTCCCGACTTCCTCCAAACTTCCTCCAGACTTTCTCTACTTCCTTGGAATTCCTAAAAACTTCCCCGACTTCCTTCGGAATTCCTTTCAACTTCCTCAACTTCCGTATAACTTCCTCCAACTTCTTCCCGACTTCCTGGGGACATGTACAAAAACTTTCTCAGCGGTTTACCCCTCGTGTTATGTTTTGTTTATGTTATATTGGCAATCGATTTTGTTTGTTGTGAATATCACATGAAATTAATTATAAGGCAGCACTCTCACAAGTTTAATCATTCGTTGACGTTTTAGTGTCTCAGATACTGGCAGTGTTATTCCTCGCTTTAAATGGAGAATTGTTGCATCTATGTTTCGAGGTGTTGTCCAACATTTCTATTTGACATGGAAAGACTGGACCACATTGTCGACTTGCTTGGTTGCCTGAAAGGAATTCTTTAGGCTTTTATTTGTGGAGTCATATGAAAAAATTGGTATTCCAGTGAAATTTAACACAAAGAACAGCAAATTAATAGTAGAGTTAATAACGACTAAGTGTTTTCATTGGGAAAAACTGTCATTGAATATCCCCTAATGTCCGGTGTCTCGATCAGCGAACATTCCTTTCCACGGACTTATCTCGACGCAACAAAGGGTCAGAGTTCTTAAGTAATTTTCCCGGATTTGCTCTTCTCGAGCCCAGGAGATTATATTTCAATTATTTGTGTCAATAGCACCGCTTTGTTCATCTCTGTTTGCCTCTCTCCCGGTTCATTCTTTAATTTCAGTTTTAATTAAATTTATTCCGCCAGACCAATGCGACAGCACGTTATTACTGCTCAGAATTAAATAAAAATAGAGGTTTAATTAAATGTATTCCTCGGATTTTCCCGGATGACCCTTCAAAGGTATCTTTCCCGTATCAGTATCATTTTTGCCACGACATTCAAAACAAGTAAAGAGATAAGTAAAAATTTTCTCGACTCACGTTGATACTCCAGCAAGTTAGATGAATAATTATAGTAAAATTTTTCATTCGTTTGCGCTTCGAAATTTTATTACCATCTTCAGAATAAATAAATGCTAGTTTTGGAATCTACATAGAGCTGAACCAAAATTACATTTAACTGAAAGTCTTAGTAACCATAGCAATATAGTTTAATTACTGCAGCAAGAAATTTTTGTTATTGTTGAGAGCCACAGTTAGATAAATAACTTCTGACTTGCGACTATTGACTGGCCATCAGGAATCCTGTTTTAGCTGCTGCAATTGAATTGTTTTTCTGACAGTCCCCTTATGTATGTAACTTGTTCATAAAAACAAATTCATTGTAGAGGCTGAAACTTTTTGTCACTGTTACAGAACGACATGCTACTTTTCATTTCAATATCTCTATGTCTCATCTTAATATCCATGAAAAGCTTAGCTTCTTTATAAATTGTTTAAGAAAAAAAGAACGGCAAGGCATTAGCATTCATAATGGCTGTTCATTATTATACATTCCTATTATTATTTGGGGCGTTACAAGGAAACATTTGAACAGCGCTCCCTCGTGCAGCCCTGGGACCAAAGGCTTGATTTATCGATGTTGTCGTGGCTCCAAAATTAGCTCGCCAAAAGGCTCATTTTTAAAGCCAGGGCCGGGCATATTAAAAAAGTCAGCTATCAGGAAAAACAGATTAGAGCTAATAAGTTTTATCTGCAGTGAAATGTAGCAGTCGTGGAATCAAGAAAATATGCCGTTTGCGGGAAAAGCAAAGAAAAGTGCTACGTAGCGGCTGAGGGAAAATATAGTTTATTTCAGTGGAAGATGCAAGAATTGAAACTACGTATTACAGAAAATAGCAATTCTATATATAAAGAAAATTACAAAGCTCGTAACCGTATTGGACTTCCTAGTATTTGAGAGGAAATTTCTTACGCGTAAATGTCAAAACTTTACACGCCTATGATTAAATAGTTTACATTACGCGATGTTTCTATTTTTTCTTATTTTCATTGTATTAGCAGATAATCATTGCTAGAGTCGATCTCTTGACAACTTAAGGTTGCCAACAAAAATAATGTTAACAAACTGTTACAGAAGGCAATATAAATACTAAAAACCATAACGGCCCGAGATTTGAACCGTGAGGAACTCGAAAAGTGACTAAAAAGCTGATAAACATTGTAAGCCATATGTTGTTGTATGTCTTGCAAGTATGACTGGACTAATTTTAGTAGGGATCACTAAAACCAATGTAATTAACTTTTCTAATTGAAATGTTATGGGCAATGCGGTAGAGAAATCGATGTGTACTATATCAGCTTGCCCATGTTCATCAATTACACTGGACTGGGTAAAGCAAACACGACTTAAAAAGTAGTAAACTTCTTCTTCATAGACGTTGTCGATAAAGAGATATGGAACGATCCGTTAAAGACCAAATTTCGGTATAAGACATATCAAAGAGCTTAGCAAAGTTACATATTGTGGTAATATTATGTCTAAAGTTAGAGATTAATGTAGTTTCCCCAGATTTCAAAATCGGGCATACCTACCTTACCAACTTTCCAGAAAGTAAGATTTGTGGATCTCTGCCGTAAGTTAAATATTATCAGTACCTTGAGAATACACATATTACGTCCTTGCAGTTTTTTATCAAAAAGTTTGGCATTCGATCATGACCAGAAATAAAGATCTATCTAACGAATGGAAATATTTGTATTCCTTTTCAAATATTCTAAAGAATAAAATAAGATCTCTCGTATGTCTTAATGCAACTATATTTTGACTTTTAAGGAAGTTGTCACCACAAAGCTCGCTAAGCGGGACATTATTAAGAAACCGGGGGAGAGATATCGCACAGCATGTAAGCGTTCCATCTGTTTCTTTCCAGATTTCACTGTTCTGGCCCCTAAAAAATGCAGGAGACAAATGGAAGTCATTTCTAATGTTCTGGTTGTCGCGTCCGAAGACGAGAAAACGGAAGTCCTACAACATCCAGTTATTGGTAAGAGATCAATATAGCCATAGGGAGTAAAAGTAAGATGTATCTTTTACAACACTGAATGCTATAGTGTTACGTAGTTTTAAATAAATTAAACAGCTTGAGGCTTCTTTTAAATTCAACGGTAACCATAAGCTGTGTGTACATTGTAGACGTCTGTTAACAAAAGTCTTAACATTCAAGATAATATTTGTTAATGTTCATAAGTGAATATAATTTTTTAACTTGATTTGCATTACAGTTTTCTTGACAATTGGGTTCAATGAACGTGTCATTAGGGTTAGTCTATTTATACCTAATGGTAGAAATGACCTGCCTTAATAAAAATGTAAATCTGTGATTTCATACATTTTTCACTTCGTTCCGAGATACAGATATTACAGTTTCCGCAAAACCAATATAATTCAAATTTTGTGCAGGATATGATTTAAAAAGTAAGATTTCAATATTATCATGTGTGCTATGATGTATGTACTAGTTATCGGTTACCTTTGCGGATTTCTCAAATTGCGTTGTGAAAATTGTAAATTTTTTTATGATTTTCATTTTCGCCGCTGAACAAGCTCATACATAGCGCATACACACTTGGGAACTGCGGTATGCATTCTTGTTAAATTTAAATAATTATATTAAAAAAACAAGTTTCCACATCACCCATAAGCGTCTCCTTTAGAGTATAATCTTACATAAACGAAAATTTAGTTCTTTTAAATAAGAGGAATTATAAAACAATACCTAACAAATAATCTAACAGAAAACTCAAACAGTAATAAATAAACAATGATAATTAAAATGCACAAAAATAAGTAAGTATCTGATTTTTATAGCATATGACATACACGAAATCTTATGGCTAATCTTAGAGCGTTTGTACCAGGATTCTCTTCTACTTCGTTTATTTCTAGTTCCAAGTTTCTCACTCTTTGTTCCCGTCAAACATTTTCTTATTGACGTTCAAAACTCCTATAATCTGTAGATTACTGAACCAATCGTACAAACATTTTCTTATTTGGTACTTGTTGGTCGAGATAACCCATCTAATAACTATTTTCAACAGCATCTTTTTTTATGATGAAAAGTAGGTTCTAACCACAACAGTATATAATTAACAAAACAGGTGCGTGGATGTTATTTCAATCAAGGTCAAGCAAGAAGCAGACTCAATTCGAATGTTTGTTTTGCAAATAATGTAAACTTGCATTACTAAGGACATTAAATACATTATAAATGGACATAACAGTTTTAAATAATGTTTTGGAAATGTTCTGCATTTATAATTGACAATTATTAATATGGAAAAAAATTTATGGTCCTTCCTCTTGAGATAAATCCTTTAATTATGACAATATGACAATGTTATATGAGGTGAAGGTTAATATATTTTTTTATTAGGCAGCACTTCTACGCCACTGCAATTTTCGCAAAATAGCAGAATTTACTGAAAGATAAATTGCATAGAAAAGGTACTCTTATATCTGTTCCTTGTGTTGTGTGTATAGCATGAAGGTTTATAAAAGCACATTTTGCTATTTATTCGAAAACAGGGAGTTTTCGAATAAATCGGAAAAAGATAAGAGTACCTTTTCTCTGCATTTTACTCTGCTCCTTACCCTGAACTACAATTTTTGCAAAAACTTCAGTGATATACAAATACTGTTAAAAAAAAATTTGCGATACCCCCGACTCCTCAGGTGATAACCTGCACCAAATTTGAATAGATTTGGTCAACCCGTTTGGGGATATAAAGAAAAACAGATTTTTTTCGAGAAAGCTAATATTCTGTTTCTCGGAAAGCAACAAACTAAATCCCAGTCAAGCCCATTAAAGCGTTTTATTTATTCTTAATACTACAGCTCAGCTTTGTTGCATAAAATTACTCTCTTGCACAAAACATCACTATAAGCAGATTACAACTATACTTTTTTTTTCTGTGAAACAAACTATTTTCGCAGAGTTGTACCTTCTGCTGAAATGGTCAAGGATTTCCTACTTTTTCTACTTATGGATTAGTATCTACGCCGTATTTGCCGTGTTCATGGGGTTTTATGCTACTCTCATCCTTCATAATTATCATGTGCTGCACGTTATGAAAACTACGGTGAAGTACATCTTGATACTGACGTCGTCGGGACTGTTAGGTCACGCTATTCTGCAGGTTCGTATTTTATATGTTAAGGTTAACGATTCGTGTTATTAGGTTAAGATAAAATATGACCATATACGTGTAATGTAAAGAGAAGTGTTTATTTAACATGTCAAATAAAAATTTTAGATTAAATTCAGGGGTAAAAGGGTATAGCTGACTTGATGAGATTAATTGCATTGTTCCTTGACGGATACTGTTTATGGTTCAATAGGAAACATAATTTTTTTAAAGTGGCCAATTTCCTTAAATATAAATATGAATAACATTCCCAAGTATTTGGAAAGGAAAGACATGTTTCCGAATGTATCAAATTTGCACCATTCACATACGGCATTTGTTCACGTTTGACAAGTATTTGCCAAACGACTACATCATCTGAAGCCAGTATGTAACAATATGTTCGGAAGTTCTTATATTCGATAAACCAGGAAACGATATCTTTTTCCCTTTTCCATAAATTTGTAAAAAAGATTTTCTAGTTTTATTGGGAAGCATTTTGTTAAATGTTATTTTGTTAAAACTGTTGTAAGCATTTACTAATTTTAAATCTGCACTAATCAGCTGAATGCGCTGTTGCCAGAATTCCTACATTTAAATACAAATATTTTTTAAATACCCATCTAAATAGTTTACATGTCGTAGCTCGTTATCAGATTGTATTTCTAGCAACCCGCAATTATTATTATTTCCCAGTACTTGCCTCACAAACTACTGCTTCCTCTTTGTTCCAGTGCGTTTTGATGAACAGAAACTATCTGCGGCGGTACGAACTCTGGATGAATTTAATTTGCACTTGCCTCTCATTGACTGTGGTCATAATAGCGGATCATACAGTGGATGACTCGAATGGAAACGGTAAGTGGTGCTCGTTCGATAGTCTCAGTTCCTAGTAGATAATCCATGCAATTTTGCGTTTTCCAAGCTGTAATAAAGCGGCTTTGCTGCTTCTAATTACTTCGAAACTATTACAGGTAATATTGGCAGTGGTCTAATTATAAGTTTTAGTATTATTAAACTAAAGAAGATGTGCATTGTTACTAATTTGGTACTTATGGTAGTGTAAAATGGACTATATTGGTATAAGATTAACAACTTACCTTAATTGTCCGAATGGCAGGCTCACAATTTGTTAAAATGCGGTTTGCTATGGTAGGGTATAGGACAGGATTACAAGGAAATCAACAAATAAGATCTGCTGTTATTACTCGCGGTTCCAGAGTACTAGTTGTTTCCTCAACAAACTGCTTTTTTGTTTCTTGTATATCAAAAAGGCCTAAACAGTGTCATTTTAATCAAAAAATGCAGTTACAAAATAATAGGACATACTTAATAACAATTTGTTGGGTTTGTGCAACTAGTTTCAATTGAATCCGATAAGCCACTTTGGAGTTACATAAAAAAATCTGTTTTTGGCAAAACACCTTTTTCACTCTGTGGAAACTCGGTAAACATTTGAAATACATCGGTCACTGTCCACTAACACTTAATTCTTCTGTTTGCAGCTCAACACTCTAATTTCTCAGGAGCTCCCACCTGGTTGCTGCACGCCACCAGCATCGCCGTGTTGCTGGCATGGATTGAATTAATGCTTCTAATTGGACGGCTCCCCAGTCTTGGATATTATGCACTCATGTTCTCTACCGTCTTGCAGAACGTCGTCAAGGTAATTCTATTAGAAGCCGTTTCGTAGAACGATAATTGCTTTTATGTCACCTGTTAAGCTTGGGCGATGAGCCGGGAAATGCGTCTGGGAATGGGCAGGTTTTATAATAGGTACGAGTCTGCAGAGAAAACTAATACCGTTTTCTACGAATGGTAAAAATTACCTTCATAGTTGCAGTCATCTTTGAGAAAGTAAAAATCAAGTTATAAGCTTTTTAAAAAAATGTTTTTATATAGTGTGTTCCATCTGAAAAATTCTAGAATTGACTCTCTAAGCAAAAAATAGAAAAAGAGCGTAGGTCTGCAAAAGTTTCAGTTTTGAAATACAAGGTGACAAAGTTTCATAAATTTTCCCAATTAGTTGTTTTTATTAATATTACATGGTTTTAAGACAATCCATTAATTATAAGTATACTGAAAACTTCCAAAAATACCTCAAGAACCAGTCTCGAAAATTTCAAAATAGTTTGAATTTCTTTAAATATCTCTGAATACTTGGAAATACCTTATGCTTTAATAACATCTAGATAGGCAACTTGAAATCTTTGTAAAATCTATGAATATGTTGAAATACATTCACAGAAATAGTTCGAATATTTCGAATCCTTTCGAGAAATACATTGCAATATCTAGAAATACTTCAAAAATCTTGAAATATTCCAAAAGCCATTAAATATTTTGAAATACTTGAACAACTTCAATTGATGGATTTAAAAAAAATCGAAATACGTAGAAATACATCCAAATATTTTAAATTCCTTCTGAAACTTTGATCTTCCCAAGTCTTTAATCTAAGACATCAGGTCATTGACCTTCGCCTTCCATAATTTACCTGAATTGTTATTAGTCTCTGACATTTTTTATCACTAGCTCATTGACCTTCAACTCCAAGTCACTCGCTTTTAACCCCAGGTCAGGGTCAGGAACTTTGAAGATCTGGCCATTGATATTGTCTTCTCTAGTTTTAGTCATTGACCATTAACTTAACCTTCGGTCTGGCAAATAACTTTTTTAAATTTTGGAACTACTTTGATATATTTTGTTTTTAAAGCAATTCTGATCCATATTAATATTTTCTGAAGCCACTTCGATGTGCTTTGACATGTTTTCTAGCCGTTTTTATTTGAAATATTCTAAATTTGAATTAACTAATTCTGATATGTTCTATAACGTCTATGAAAGATCATTTTCGCTCATCAAATTAAAATTTGCATTTCAAAAATAAAAAAATGGTCTTTCTGTCAACTTTGAAAAAAACATTTGGTCAACTTTAATGCTCATTAGCGGCTAAACGAAGAAACTTAGAATACGTTTAATTATATCTACTTATTTTGATTGCAGGAAATTATAGTGTAACAAAAGCCGGGACGCGTAGTAATTTATTTATTAGTTCTTAGAACGGATGGGCCAAAAAAGTAAAATATTTCAGTCAACACTAATTTATCGAAAAGTTAAGGGCTCTCAAGTAGGTTTAGCATCCTTTGGAGAAGGCCTTATAAAATTTAACAGTATTTTTGAACAAGTTCACTTATACAGTCGGGGCCACGTGTTGAGCATCTGGTATAAAGAGAAAAATCGATATTTTAAATAACGCGCGAAATGCATTCCAAAGAACGTAGGAATTCCAAGAATAAGTTGTTAGAAGTTGTTAGAAAAATAATAATAGATCAAATAGCTAGTTTTTAGGCGGATTTTCCAAGCTATAAGAATAAATTAAATGAGATTGACTAATCCGTCCCGTATTGCTACACGGAGTCACTAGAGAAAGGCTAGGGTTACTTGTAGGTCCAGTTAGTCACATAATTATTTATATAAATGTAAATTCAGTCCATTAAATAACTATTAACATGGCATAGTTATGCCAAAGCGTCCCGATAGAAGAACAGAAACGTCTGGACCCAAGAAATTGACGTGTCGAAGCGAGGTGTCGAATTAAGTTCCACATCGAGCAGTCTACTTAGCTTTAGAGTCTCGGGTTAATTTAATAATGGATAAAGTCATTCCAAATTTTGCTATGGATCATTAGTACACCCCGTATAAGAATTATTTTATTATCTTTATATGCAGAGCCTTCATAAATGTTTACAAGTCACGTGATCGGCGAACTTAGGCAACCAAACATTGCACGAATCATACTGGTAACGAAAATTCCTTAAATTATGGCGTCATCAATATTAACGACTCGTTTACAATGAACAGTGACAAATTGTTACGTCTATGCTCAAGATAATGCGATCGTTGATTTTTCAATAGGTTCTCGTGAAAAAATATAACATATAATTTTATTGCCAACATGAAGGAAATAAAATTACTGTTCCAAACAAAATTACTGATCACGTGGCTTGTAATCATTTATTAAGGCTTTGCATTTGCATTACAAAATTGGTCTTCATTTTGATACGTTACTGCGTTACAATCTATGACATTATTTGGTAACAATTTGGGATTATGTTTAAAGGAATTTTAAAGTAGTATAACACGTTCGAAGTGAAATAAAAAATCCGTACCGTAAATCTGTCACGAATAAAATCGCGATAAAGCTCCAATCTCTCCACCAAAATTTCATCTCAAAATTACCGCCGCTATAAAGGCCATTTTCAATTTCACACCCTTATGTCCTGCCACTTGCCTGACCCACAGTAAAAATAAAGCGGCGAATTCCCAGTTTCCCGCACGTCATCGCCAAATTTTAAACATCCCAGAACCGCCCATTAAACGGAGCAATATCAGCGCCCTTTCTCCATTTCTAGGTGCTGCTGGCCTTCCTGTGTCTGGTAATAGGCTTCGCCCTCAGTTTTTCCATTCAATTTCGCAGCTACGAGCAATTCTCCGACCCCTGGCGGGCGCTAGTTAAAACCACAGTTATGATGATGGGGGAGTTCGAATATGCGGACCTATTCGCAGATAGCCGAGGCGGCTCGTTACTGCCCCGCATCATCTTTCTCATGTTCATTATCCTGACCAGCATCGTGCTGATGAACCTCATGGTGGGCCTGGCGGTCAGCGATATCCAGGAATTGCAGCGCCGCGGCCGGGCGAGGAAGTTGGAGAAGCGCGCCGAGTTCCTCTGCCAGCTGGAGAAAGTGATATCGTCCAGGCAACTTAACTCCAAGTACATCCCGACGTTAATAAAGAGGGTCTTCGTGAGGAGGAGTTTCGTCGATGATAAGTACGAGCTGGAGACGTCGGCGGAATTCCATCGGACCCACCGCGTTCCCAGGAGGCTTATGGGTACGTATAAATGGCGTGGAAGCCGTTTTTTTGTTATGCCTACTCCCCTGGAATGAATCCAATAGGGTGATTCTCGCAGCCATACTACTGGAAATGTCAAAAAGTTACAGGGAAGAAAACAGGATCGGTTAACGTTTATTCTCCTGAAAACCTCACACTGAAAAAAGCATATAAATACAAAATAGGTACAAAAAACACACCACTATGTGTGGCATACTCTCGTGAGTGTATAGGGCAGGTCATAATAACCCTGACTTGTCATCAAAAAAATCCTAGTGCCCCTTATCGGAGTTACAGGACCCCAAAGGGGCACTCAGTGATTTACCTTTTCGGTTCTAACTTTTGAACCGGCGCGGCCACGTGTATTATTTACTGAAATTTTAATATTTTATGTAGGTATAAAGGCTCATAAAACCATACTATAGTAGATGTTTTACAATATCAGGGAAGTCAGGAACGGACTTGCTTGTATACTTTAGTCATTCCTCTTTAAAAGAGATACTCTACATTTGTTTCGATAAAATGAGCCGTTTTCGAAAAAATTAAGTTTCTGTGTAACACGTCATTGAAATAATAAATCAGAATACTGCAATAAAAGACCAGTCGTTTTTATGTCGTTAATAATATGTTATTGACAACACTTGTCAAAATTGTCTGATTGATTGAGTACACAATACTAGATAACAAATTCATATAGCGAATATGCTGACATGCATCGTCGTTTTCCCCACCGAAGAACCTTTGAAAGGGTTCATCGTAGCTTACAAGAAAGAGGTAAAAAGTCAAGTGAAATAAAAAAAATGCTAAAAGTAACTAATCTTTTGCTGATCCATTTTAGGAAGTTTTTTGCCGTATTGTAGTGGAAAAGGGCTACTAGGAAGAGCAAGGATCACTCAGTTAAAGGATTAAATTCTGGATGAGATATAAAAAATTGCAATGCTTTATGGAAAACCAACTCGCACTAACAGATATCTAAATTTTCGAGTCATCATATTGATATAAGACAGGTGTAATTAAACTTTTGTACGATAGAGCCAAATTGATTTCAAAGATGAAATTTATAATAATGAATTGGAATTTATAAAAATGTACTAATAAACAATCAATGCCCTGAGAAATTCGTTGAAACGGTTTTTAAATATATTGAAAGCGAAACAAATTATGCCACAAGGAAATTACACTCACAATAAAAATTCCGTGTATTCCTGTATTTCGAAAAAATTAAAGAGAATGGGTAACAACTTTAATATTGGAACTAAAATTACTTTATTAATACACAAATGAAAAGTAATAAAACAATTCTACAGGCACATGTATTTTATAAGCTAAAATAATACATGTAAGTTCAAAACAAGTGATAAAAAAGTTTTATTAAAATGGAAATTGATAGATAGCAACAAAAATACAAAAATTTAGTTATTTCAGAGGCGAAGAACGACATACAAGCTTTACTCCGTAACACAAAGGACAAGGTTGAATTCAATTTTTGAAAAGATTTGGAACATAAATCACACCCTTTAACTTTCTTTACAAGAATTTCCAAAATTTCTCAACCCAGTATACATATAATAATCATAGTTTTCAAATGAAAAATTTGGAACAGAATTAATGATTATTGATTACATTGGTATTCTGTAAAAAATCTAAGAAAATAAGGAAACAACAAATTTTATTGACGGCAATACATAAAAAGTAGGAAATTTTAGGAAGTTGTAAGTTTTGTAAAAATTTGTATGGACAGTATTTATATAAGAAATAGTTGTAATAATGTTAGTTAGTAAAGCAAAAGGGAGGTGCGACTTTTCCAAGGGTGATAATAAGACAGCAAGAATAATGGAAATTCTGGTTCTTCTAGTTTCGAAGAACTTTGACTTCATTTGAAATTAAAATAAAAACGAATTTGTTTGAGTTAACTTAATAACTTTAAAATAAAGTATAAAATGGTTGTCCTACGACCAATTCATCTACACACTTCTTTGGAACAACAAATATTTTCACACCCTAATAACGGGGAATATAGAAGGATTTTTTTCTTTTATAATTATAATTCCAAGGCGGTTTCACCGTGGCATACCATCCTGGGCCAGGGGAGAAAAGCGTAACTCTTTGCTGTATGCAATCTAATCACAGCCGAAAATTAACTAATGCTATCTCATTTGCTCTCTTCCAGATTCAATTACTGCTATAGCTAAGGGTCGAAAGCAACTGCAAGAAGAAAATTAATCACCAAGTTTGAGATACCCCGGGCCCGGCATTTTCCGGATCATTAATTTTAAATACATGTCTTTATTATAAATGAAATAGAATATAGCGTTTCGTTTTTTTGCGCGCGACAAAAAGTGAAATAAATCGAGGGATTGCCGGAAAGATTCGAAGGGTTTGCAAACTGAACGGACCCATGCCAAACTGCAGTGTCAGGGGAACAAATCAAGCTGGCAGAAGTATGGAGTTTTTTTTTTTTTTGATTTTTTGTCAGTCTGCACCTTGAGATGCGTCCTTGTCTTCCAGACTCAGTTTAAATCAATATTTCTCTCATTCCACGCTTCCTTGCGTTTAGAATTTAAATTTAATAATTCCTTTTTGGTCGACTCAATGAAAGTAAAATGCCTTGGTAATGCAAAGACAAGAGCTTTAAAGTCCAGAAGTTCTTTAAGAAGAGTACAGTTGAATCAATAGAAAAAATCAACAAGGCAGGATAAGTACAATATGTTACTGTGACGTTAAGACTGGAAAACTCATCGTCACTGTTAGTTTTCTTTAAAAAAGTGATTTTATGTACCCTTAGTTCTTAGTTTCTAGTTTTAGTAATTACTCATGTACAGGGTGTCTAGCGAAGAAATGCACAAACCTAAAGGGACCTCCTTCAGATAAAAATTAGCAAAAATGTTTCTAAAAAACTTCAAATTTAAAATAAATAAATATTTCTGGAACGCTTATCGACAGCTCTCAGAGATTGGTCTCGATTACTTGATTGTTGCGATCTTAAAAACTATAGGAGATACAGTCTTGGGAAGTTTTAAGTGATGGAACTTGTATGTTATTGTTATTATCCGTTTTTTATAATTCATTTATCAATTACCTACCTAGTTAATTCTACATTTGACGAAAAGGACCTGTACGGTGGAGCGCCCTGGCTCACATCCATTCCGCTTAAGCTTTCTCATAGTGGCGGAAAACCCAAATAAATCAAACAATTAATGGAAAGAAAATATATCTCACAAAGAATTATAATTCTAGCTACCTACGGTATATCTTTGTAAATGAGTACTCGAAATGGCAATAAATTAGCATAAGCCTAAGCCTACTTTTATTTCTTGTTTCCTTTGGAGACGCCTGAAAATGATGTTAGCTGAAATTTAGCTTAGGGAGTATATGAAAATGGAAATGATTAATGCCTGCAGGATCAGATACCGAGATGAAACTCGAATTTAAAGTTATATTTTGTTTGGTGTTGATAAAATATTAGTCTTTAATAATACGTGTCTTTGGATCAATTAAACCCTATATCTATGATATTAACTTTTAGTAATTAAATAATTAGTTGCAAAAAACGAACGAATTTAATTGTCAAATCGGCCTTTGGCACACTTGTTGTCTTTGGACCGTCTTTTTCATAAATTTCATCACCATCCATCGCTATTTGCAATAATAATGCGCAATTTTCGAAAACAGATTTTTTCACGTTCGACCTTTATTTTACAGTTAACAAATTGGTGAAATATGACTTTAGATACCTTCAACTGTAGGTAATTTAATTGCTTACAACATAAAATGACTAATTTTCCGATAGGTCGTCTAGATTTTCATGGGCTGTAAAAAAGTGAAAAAACACGTAATTTTGCAACTTATTTGCAATTTGCCAACTTGCGTCACTTGTAACCTCAGGGATTATTTCTTTAATTATCTATCTACCGTTATGACCAGTACCATAACGAGTCTGGATTTCAAAAGAATTTACTATTTAATTCTCGAAAGGAAGTTTATAATTATCATTATACTTTAATTAATACGTGGGAACTTAGAAATGTTGTATGTTCAGAGAATGAATTTCAAGCACTTACCCTCTATTGCTTATGTAGAATGTAATCCAGTGACTGGCTGTACAGGGTGACACTGAAGTTGGAAGAAACAAAAAGAAACACCAAAACTTCCAGGAAGGGTTTTAATAACAATAAACAAAACAAACAAACAAAATAACAACACAACGGCTCGAACAACATTATTAACTAATTTATTGGCACGCGACAGCGTACCGAGATGCGAGATTCATAGCAAAATTTGGAAAAAACTTTATCCATTATTAAATTTAATTAATTAGCCCGAGACTCTAAAATTAAGTCGACTGCTCAATGTGGAACCTAAGGAAGAACTGACTTTTTCTCGCAGATCTTTCCCGAATTCGACACGCCCATTTCTTGGGTCCAGAAGTTTCTGTTCTTATCTTATTGGCGGGAATCCTGAATGTCGGGACGCTTTGGCATAACTATGCCATGTTAATAATTACCTAATTGACTGGACTTACATTTATATACATAATTCTGTGACTAGGCTTACAAACAACCTTCCTCTTGTGACTCCGCATAGCAATACGGGACGGATTAGCCATCTCATTTAATATATACTTATAGCTTGGAAAATCCGTCTAAAAACCAGCTATTTGATATACTTTTCTTTTTCAATTATTATCAGTTTCAAAATTTGATTTAATCCTACTAATAATTTTTTTACGTTCAAAGCCAGTTATGGAATTTATGAAAGATATGAAACTTTAACTTAAAACGCAGTTGTAAAAAGATACACAAAGCTTTGGGAAATCATACAAAAAAGATCTACAGTCTACTCTTACTAAAAAAAATATTACGCCTCAAACTATATCCCAAGGTTAAACTCCCATACCATCACCCACCCTACTACTACTATAAGATTCATGAATACGACTCATTCTATATTCAATTACCATTACAGCCTAATTACCGTCATCCAACGAAGCGTTTATTTCACTTACCACTGCGGCTGGGGCGTTTGCATTCAGATTATCATGGCAAAATCATTTAATTGCCTAAGTACGCCTATAAATGTAACTAATTTAGATCCAGGTTAATTGGGAGATGAGTATGTCGATGTGATGTTTGCCGGCGCCACTAGAGGCAGCCGCTTCGCAGCTGTCACTTCTTGCACGTAAAGCGACTGTACGCAGAGGAACTTTGGGTCGTGTAAAATACACAACTATTCAAACGCGTGCCGCTAGGGGTGGTGAGAGAAGGTGTGAGGTTAGTTGAGTTAAGGAAACATTAGAGAAGTTATTACAGACAGCACTTGTACCTTTAACCTACTCATTAGCAGGAAACCCAATTCTTGTTTTTCTTGTGGCCTACAAGCCCCGTATTGTTAAGCATGGAAAATATTGCTCTTTCAAGGTAAAATAGGGAGGAAGAACGTCTTATTTTCAGTTCGAAACCCAAAAGAGAGATTCAAGGAAATAACTACACTTTTTTTAAATATCGTTATTTCCCAGTTTTGGTTCGTTCTCAAAAGGATTGACTAAAAAATTGAGTCCATAATAACAGATGATAGAACTACCAATATAATTGTGATGTTCTGTTCTTAATTTTTCACTAAAAACATTATCATTCTGACGCTTTCATATGTATTATTTTGGATAAGTACAGAGGGAACCGCGATGGAAAAAGACCAAAAAAAGCACGATTACGCAGCAACCCATTTCCTTGGCGCCGTCCAACATTCATCGTATTTTTATATTGTTAATTGTTTATTAATAAGCACTGGTCATTACAATGGTAGTCTTCAAAATTTTAAAATCGTTGCAATTTCGAAAATCGGACTAAAGTATAACATCATCGACACATCAATGTTGGTACATCCTGTACGTATATCGTAAAATCGAAACTAGAAGATCACTGGTACAAAAAGCATTATTAAACGTTTACTAGGGCATTAAATATCAAGAGAATGTTCACTCAGTTGGCAAATATGAGTGCGAAACGTGCCAAATTCTCATCCTCCATTAAGCGTGTTGGAGTATATCGGCAATCTAGCTCACCGCAGTTTGCGTTGCAGTTTAAGGAAATTATATAATTAAACAGTAATTTCTGTTTTGTGCCACATCGATTTTGTATCTATATAGGGTAATTGAATCTAAGTAGGTTTTGAAGATAAACACACCATTAGCAATCCAAATAGTTAGTATTGGATGTTGTAAGGCAGAAAAAGGATTATATTTTGGTAAAATGCCTACTTTAATTTGAAATAAATCTACATATTATACTAAAATAATAGGATTTTATTTATATCAGTGGGAACAAAATATTGTTCTCACAGAAAGATCTTCTCAAGTTATCAGACTGATTGACAAATTAACAATAGGGCAATCTATATAAACAATAAAACATCCATCGAATAGAAAGCCCAAAGCAGATTTACACGAACGCTTTACGTGCTTTGTTAAAGTATTAATAAGTACAAATTGACAAATTTCACTAAAGCCCTGACAGAGCAAGTCACAACACCACCAACCCACTTAATAAAATGAGAAGGAAATGCAGGCAGCAGACAACATCCAGTTCCCACTCCAGTACTTACGTGGAAAGCTATAATCATGAATTGAACCCTTTCTTAGTAACAGGCAATTTACAAGCGGGTTAGTGATTGTCGCTTTGAGAAACGCATTATCTTAAATGGTTTACCCCAGGGTTCAGTGCTAGGTCCTATTCTGTTTCTAATTTATACATGGGGGCCTTTCAAGAAAGTGTGCATTCGGATCGTTTCCCTATCCAGACGACTTGAAGCTTTCAGTTTACAAAACTATCTTGATCTCATGCCATCGTTGGCGTTCATATTGGTTATTACCTTTATCTACTTTAAATGTCGTGCGATCCATATTAAATTAAGCCATATTATATGATTCGTAGATCGTTCTAAGATCTTAATGCCTCTACTTTTCTCAAATTTTATAATTTCCTACGTCTTAACTTTGCTAGAACTACACGATTAACTGTTTCGGAGCAAGATATGTGCAATTAGAAGGTGTCCAAAGACACACTACGAAACTCCCCGTTAGTTTTTGACACCTTTCTTATGAAAAACATCTTACGAGCTTGATGTCCCTCGACGATATAAGCATGTATTGTGGTCTTAAAATAACAGCAAGGAGAGTTAACATGGTCTTGATTTGAAATTAAAAAGGACGTTTTCACACCCGTACAAGGTAGTCTTTCCTGTCGAATCATGGGTTTGATATGTGGAATTTATTACAGAAAGCCTTCTCGATCAACTGACTCTATCAAATTTAGATTTACCTGAACTTGGCTCATATGTGGTCTCTTCTTTTTACTCGTTTATTTTTTGTATATTATTATCATATTGTATTTATATTCACATTTACATTTATATGAGTACAGCAAACTCGGCTTTCACTCTCCTCAAGATGTAATAATAATTGTAATTTATTTTTTCCGAGAATGTGAACGCCTTTAGGTAAAAAATAACGTTCAAGAATTCATAAAACATAAAGATATCCACATCTAAAGTATAAAACTCAGGGATGATATAAATATTACTACCTCAATGTAGAACAACTTTGTGTTTCAAATACATAGTATTTCCATAGGTATGTTCAACAATTTACTTTTGAATGATTTTAGTCCTTTAGTTCACAGAATAAGTCATTAGCATGTAATACTGGTAGAACATTGTCATAGGCAATTTTTGAAAGATCATTTATAATATTTAATAAAACTGGCCTCAGTGGATCACCCTGTGGCATAACGCAGTTGTCTGTCAAAAAATTTTGTTTTAAATAATTTGAAGGCAATATCTCTGATTCTAACCCTTTCCGTTTTATTAAATAGAATGTAGTGTTCTTCTGTATCAAATACAGACCTAAAATCAATCCCTTTATATTCTACTTGATCATTGTAATTGTGAGTTTAACTGTTGAAATCAAATGTGATGCCTTTTTTCGTTATCAATTAATTACATTATGCTAGAAAAAGTATTATAAATGTGTCTATTTTTATATGTGAAAAAAAGAGCAACATGGTCGTTTTTTTTCAGATATATTATAGGCACATAAATTGTAATTAAATGCAAAAACATCATTTATTCCTATAAAAAATGTTTTAGCTATTATTCAGTAACTCCAATATCGAATATAATTAGATACCTACAACAGATACATTTAATTTTCAGAAAAATCCCCCGAAAAATATCTAAATTGGATCCTTGAACCAGACATAAACATATTTGATGTGCACTGACAGTTGGCTTTTTTTCGTTAAGTCTCTGTGTTATTAGAATCCGAACAGCTGTCAAGCAACGTGAACTTAAAAGCACATAAAATAGAAAACACTTTTTCACAACTGACTGAACCTGCCGAGAAATCAGAAAATGAGGCCGACGCAGGGCCGTACTTTCCACAAATTACGTCAGATAGTAGAATGGCCGTGAACGACATTGTATATAAAATGTTATAATTATAAAACACTTAGCACTGCAGAATTAGGAGCTTCAATAACATTTACATACATGGCATTTTTGTCACGTCTAATTATGTTACTAAGTTGGCAATGCCAACAACTGCCAATAATATCTAAACATTTAAGCGTAAATCTACAATACACTGGATTGATACATAACGAAAAGCCAACATAATTATCTCATTTTATAGCCGAATTCTAACCTTAAATAATTTTTAAGTCCTGTCAGAATTATAAAATTCATTATGCATTTTTTGTTGATTGACAGCAAAGTAATTATTTTTGTAGACAGATGTCAGTCACTAAACTATTACATTTCATATGTAGAAAAGACACCATCTATTTTTCCACACAAGAATATGTGTGTCATGTGTGTAGAAATAGTGTTGAAATTCGACCTCGGTACAGATTTTGTTGTTGTATCTTTCGCCCTACTTTGAGAAAAAAGGAAAACCCGGTCCATCACGACAGGATGGAGGGAACTGGGGTGAGAAATGCCTGATCATTAGAAGAGCCATCCGAATAATGCCTATTCTTTCGACACGGAATGGGACGATTTTCGAGAGAAAACTAGTTTTCCTTTCCACAGCCTGCCAACTCATAAAAGGGCAGTAAAACCTAATTTGGTCCATTGTACATTTTTACTCCATATCGTTCGATTTACGTTTGGTTTAATCATGTCTCGTGGTAAAAAGGGTTAGCTCAGTTTTATTTCCCACATATTGGAAAATATGATATCTGTTACACATATTGCAGAAAAGTATAATTCGCCCTTATAATTCTACATTCTACAATAAAAAAATTATGAAAACGTGTTTAAGGAAACTGTGCTGATTGTGAGTTATATACTAAAATCGAATTAGCTTTTTAGAGACCAAAATGCAATATTCGCCTAAGGGATTAAAAATTAATTAAACTAAAAAACACAGACTTTGATTGAATACAAAGGTGCAAGGGTTGAGAGGGAATGACACGTCGTATTATCACTTGACATTATCACAGTAGGTATTCGATATTGTCACCTGAGACTGTAACTGTGCCATCTTGCCATTGCGATCCCGCTATTTTGTCTACATTCACCGTAAATCAATAGTGTATCCGCCAGTTCGATGTTACTGTAATAATGAGCCACTAAATAATAAATACAAAATTCGATTACTTTTATCCACACGAGGATTAACACCAGAAAATGTTAGATTTCGAAGAAGCCAGCTATTTTAATGTGAAGGATATAAATAAGCATTGAATTGTAGATAGGAAAGTTTTTAGGTGAAAATATAACTTTTTCAATAATGTACAATACTAATAAAATGGAAGTTAGATACATAAAATTAATAAAAATTGAGGTGAATTAATGAAATACAAAAGGTATAAAATTATTATAGTAATATGACTCTACGACACAATTCAAGGAATTATTAATTTGATATCTTGTAATTCCTGGAAAATAAATAAACGTTCTATTGTATCTAAATTTGAAAGATGATTATATTTAGCTATTTATTTCTAGTAAGGCAGTTAAATGATAAATATATATTCAATAATACTATATTTTGCTGGGAATCAAATTGGAGAGGTGCACAATAATAATGTAATAATATGCGATCTTTATTCGAAAAGCCATATGACACATTAGCATAAGTAAGAGAAGATAAAGAACAATCAGAAACGGAAAGTATATCGTAGGTACTTTTTTTATTCCATTAAATGAATATATTGTTACATTGCCTTATTTAGACGGCTTAATTAAAAAAATAATGGAAGATATAAGACAAATGCTTATAATATATAAAACCAACAAAAACTAATAGTATACGATAAAAATATATTATTAAACAAAAAACTATTTAGTGCAGAATTCGCCATAGTTCAGTTGGTACAAGTATTAAACCACGTAAAGGCAAAAACTTGAATAAATTAAATTAAAAGTGAAGTGAAATTATGAGGAAATGATCCAAGAAAAAAACAAACGAGAAACAAAACAAAGCTTAACTTGAGACCAAAAAGTTCGGTGTAGAACACACCAGGCAAGTAAAAGTGGCAACCGTGGCAAATTACGGGAAAAGAGATGATCTACAGAGCGATGTAAATAAATTGAAGGAGAATCCAGGTACCGGGTAGCTCAAATAAATTAAGAAGACACACCATTAAGTATAGAAAAGTGAGTTAGCTTTAAAAATAAATGTTTGTAAAAGAAGTTTAACTTTAGCTAGAGGAAACGAAAATTTCTTGATGATTTCGAAATGTTTCCTTTGCTATAAAATAGAAGTAAAAAGTAAAAAATAGATCATATTGTATGTGCGAAAATCTTAGATTAACAAAAATGTAAATTATTAGTAATGTATTCTGCACAAAATAATAAAAAAAAGAAAAAATATTGAATCAGTAAAGAGAATCGGTGAAAATTATATTTAATCAAACCAATAGTTTGTGTATGAGAGTAGAACTACTGCGGTCTACAACTTATTAAATAATAAGTGCAAAATAAATAACAAATAATAACAATAATTATTATTAACGAAGAAAATTCTTATTCATACGTTCACAAATTTGCAACACATAAAAATTTCGCACCAATATGAAGTCAATCAAAACTAACAATCATAATTCAAAATAAAAACAAAATTCTAAATAAATAATAATTTACCAGAACATCCTTGAAAGATGGTGGCAGTCTCAGAGAATCAAGGGTAGGTTGGTTATATTAAAGTTGTTTTTAATTGGTAATATATTTAATATTAGAACAGCTGAAAGTATAACAAACGCTAATAAGAAAACGTTAATAACTTTTTTTTATCCTTGGGTGACAGCCGCTGAAATTATCTTCAGTTACTTTCAAGGAAAACGCATTTCCCGAAATATATCGATCACCCTGTACATTACTCGTACCAGTCTGACGGCTTTGACAGCTTACTGATGAACCAACTAATTTAGGCATCGTTTATCGATTAATTAAAATTTGACCCGTTTATCTCAGCTGCAACAACGGGTGCATAAATTGTTCTTCGGGTGTGTAGTTAACAAGAATTTACTAATCGGTTGGCTGTATACGATACTCGTCTGCATAATACCCCGCATATACACGAACGCCACATCTGCAACTAAATAATACAGCGCGCTTTGAGGGAACGTATTTAATAGCTAATTTGAATTTAAATTTCGCAGTGTCACTAATACCGGGGCTGGTTATATTACCAAATAACAATGCAATTTAATTATGAGTTGCGGTTGGTGAAATGCAAATCTAATACATAATTTCAATTTAGAACACAGGGCGTATTGTTTCTCGTAGTTTTATGCTTTAAATCGAAGTAAAAGCATTCAAATGGATTCATTTGAATAGGTAATCAGTTGCGAAAAAAGAACACATATTTAAACAAAAATAGATTTACTCATGAAAGTGGGAGGGTCAAATTATTCTAGTAATTTTTTTTCAGTTTTTTTTTTATATTATAATTTTGGCTCCAGATAATATATTATATTTTTTTAATATTTGGAGAGTTATTCATATTGTTGTAGTCCAAACACTTAAAAAATTCGCTTCAGTTTCCAATCGGGACCGCGAAGTCACCAAAAATCGTCGACCGGGCCGCGCGGGCGCCCCGTGACCCCGCGCCTCGCGTCCCAGCCGGGGGGGTCCGAAAGTTTATGTAGTGTATCAATGTATGGTGGAATTGTGTATCTTATATATGCCTACAGAAAAGTCCGCGATGGCATATGTCTAGATGTTAAAGATAACCTATATCCATTTTAATACTTTAAAAAATTGGCAATTATAAAGGGATAATGTAAAAGCTATTTACACAAATACGGTATTAATCCTTATCATTTTAAATAAGTTAGAGGCTTTAAGCATTTCATGCACATTATTTTACTCTTTTACACCATATAATTTAAATGAATATCTTAGGAGTAATCGCAAAAAAATTACGGACGCGAGAATAAAATTCAAGCGCCTCGCTTCGCTTGATGCGATCGCCGACCCTCCCCCCGCACCGTCTTGCCTACTGTTTAGCTAATAAGCCGAACGATAACGCGCGCGTGATCCTTTAATAAACTGACTTGGAGCGAATGGAGGTGACGACTGACGACTGTGTTTTCTTTCTGGGTGTTGTTGGAAAGTTATAATTGCGTTCGATATTTTAAGGTCACATTTTTGTTTTGTATTTGTTGTCTTTAGGTAGTCGGAACATACATAGATACTTGCAAACATACTTTTATTTCATTGAGTTTTAATAATTTGTTTGTTTTTTTCTTATTGTGAATCATTTAAAACTTCATAGTCGCATTTTTGTTTCGTGTTTGTTTTCTTTAGGTAGTTAGATAACTAACTACTTATTAATTAAAATTGATAGTCCTGAACATAGGTACTTTAATTTAATTCGTTTTGTTTTCACATTGTTGTTAGTTACCTATATTGTTTTAAATTTAAAGGTTTTGCATTTTTAGTTTTGAGTTCGTTTGTTGTCTTTAGGTATATAGATATATCGTGAATTATTTTAAAATTAATATTAGGGTCGCATTAGATGAAAGATGATCGATTTTTTGTTTGTTAGTTTCCCAGTTCCCCGTAACTGCATCTTCTAATAAAAAATTTAAAGTGTCAAGATCTTAACTATAATTCTACTTTGAATTCATTCAGCGACGTTTTGCAAATACTGTAATTTTCCTTATGTAAACGCAATTAAGTTAAAAATCTCATTTTATAATTGTATAGTCCGGATTTGAGTACGGATTCGAAATTAGCGACTCAAAAAACCTTTCAGTGCAAATCGGAGCATTTTCAGCATTTTTGTCCGCCATATTGGATCCGTCATTTTGAATTTATAAATTTTGAGTACAGATTCGAAATCAGCGACCCGAAAACCTTGATGTATCCATATTTCATAGCAATTTTAGTATTTTGGCCCATAGTACGCAGCAGACGACACCTCCAGAAGCCGATGCTACCAGCTGAGACGCCGAAGACGATGCGCTGCAGAATTATCAGAATTCACCTTAGTTCCCAAAGTTTCCGGAAACCGCTCCAAGCAACCCCAAATTAGCCCAGCCGCAGCAGACACCACCAGGGGTGTTGGTATAGTAGTCATCAAGGGTGCGATCTAAAAGACCAGCAGCCGCTCCACGTTCGTAATTCGGGGATCAAAAGTTTTCCGAATTCAGCCAGGAAGGAAGCAAAGCTACCAGACTAAAAATTGGGGCGAAATCTAGAAACGCGAATGGTGCCGCACAAAGGCGGACTTCTCAAGATCATATGCGGACCTTCCATGCCATGTGTACGAACATCAACCTGACCAGCCTGAGGTTCAATAACCCACGTTCAGAACCTGGCCAGAGTTGGTACTTGATCCAAATTACATGCATATTGTATACGCCTATGTATATGCTTTCATATTTATTGATTAACTATTATATAAAATAATCAATAAATCCAATATTTATAAAATATTGCTCGAGTTATATTTCTATGCAAAGAATACCAAACCGAGCACAAAGCTTCCGTAGCTCTTCAAACCATCCGCCTAGGATTAAGACACTCAAAGGGTACCAAGCCCTTAATGCCGCCATATACCCAGCTTTAAAACTACCATATCACGCCCTCCAAGAAGGCGCTGTGCAAAAGCTTCTCAAGCTTCTAGATGATCTACTGAGGTCTCGCAGGTATACTAATGTTTACCAATTAATAAATTAGAATTCTGAGCTTTCCTTCATTCATTTTTCTTATTATATCTACTTTTTCGTATATAAGTATAAAAATTAATCTAAAAATATTAATATTTGTATATCCTCATAATATAATTTCGCTAATGTTTTCTATAAACATATATCAAACTGCGTTCATATTTCATTTTCCGTTTAAATTTATTGGTACTGGTGAAAACTGAAAACACGCCGATGCAATCTATATAATGAATCATTGAAAAATGGCACGGTGCAATTTCACTACCTCTGGGAACAGATATTTAATTAATGCTGCTGGGTGACAAAAACATTTTGTTGTAATACGAAGCAAATTCTTTGATGGTACACGGCATATATGAGTCAGCATCATCGTCATAATATATTGTGTTGCAAAAATTGTAATGCCATGCACTTGTAAACTAACAGCCACGCTTGCAGTTTTATGCACAAATATTAATTACATTTTGTAAAGTTTGACTAGCTTCTCACTCAAATTATAAATACTCCGCAATAATTTTTATCTCCCCATCTCCAGGTCGTAACTTTTCATCTCAAATCATAGGCTTTCTTATCCCCTATCCAAACAGTGGTCGAGAGCACGACTTTGTACAAACTCTAAAGGACCCTACAGACGCTTAGTTACGCTGTTGGGACTCAAGTGTACAGATATAAGCTGTAAGAAGAGATGCGTCCTTACGCATCTCCGCTAAGTTGCAAACAAAATAAAGTAACGGTCAACAAGTTTATCGAAAGATTTCTGAAAAAAATAAGGAACCCGAGACGAAAGCTCAAATAATTTGATGAAAGCCTCTTACCGAAGGAGAAAGTCTTGATAATTTCGGCTCATGAAACTGAAATAACTGCTGCTTCTATTGTGTGTAACATCCAAGATAAAAAGCGATGCTATCACGATTGTTTTTGTCATTTTGGTAATTAAAGAATTCAATCTACAAACATTTATATCACAGTAATTAGAGATTGATCTGAGAAGGTAACAGTGGACAATCTATGGTATTATCTACAGTGGCTCAATACAAGATAGATTCAGATAAACTATAATATATACGATATACGATATTTCAATGACTCCATATTTGCTAGAACCAATCAAAATTCTTAGCTAATTTCTCTTTCTGGATATATTTCATACATATTTAAATTTTAAAAATCTTCTCTGAACTGATTCCAGATACTTGGAATGTGCTTGATAAAATGGAAAAAATACTAGTGAACAATATTCTAATCTTGATCTAACTAAAGAAAAATATAATGTCTTTAACACGTTAAAATTAGAACACTTTAATAGTTCTGCTCACCAACTCACATACATGCTGATTAAAAGACAACTTTGTGTCAAATGTAATACCTAAATCTTTAACTGTTTCGTATCTTGTTAATTGAACTTCATTCAATGTATTGAGATGCTTCAATTAAGATAATTAGTTTTTAATGTTTGTGTAGTTCTATGTAATATGTAATGTTGAGCGTCAGTGGAAATATTATAAATTTTGACTATTATTTTAGAAAATATATTTTTATTACTTACCAGGCTAGCTTTTTATTTGCTATCACTCAATTTGATTTTGAAATATAAATTGTAAATTAAAGATTATTTGTTTTTTTATAAAGTATTCTGGATTTAAAATGGGATTCTATTTTACGTTTGATTATTTTAATGACAATTAGATTACCTATGTCAATTTTGTATAAATAATAAACATCAAATTTAATAGAACATGAGGTCTTATCTCAGTAGTCGGTTCACAAAATAGGTTTTACTTGTAATTAACTCTGTTAAAAAAAATAAATAATATTGTTTGTAATCTGTGTTTAAATTTTTATATTGACGTAATAAATTATAAATTTCAAATTTTTTTAAAATGTCCCTATTTATCCTGCGATAACTTATTTCTACTCTACAAACTAACATTTACTTATTACCTATACATACATATCTATTGTCCTTTCTTTCTTTTAATGTCGACGATTTCTTAAGTAGTAATTACCTTTCTGCTATTTCTGTCCTGACTTCTTCCTTCTTTTCGTCCACTCAATCTCTTCTTTTTGTCAATTTGTTCCTTTCTCCGTCTCTTGTATCGCTCTGCTGGCTGCAATTTCCCGACTCGCCTTAATAGCTCCTACTCCTTATCTCCTTTATTCTTAGCTACGACAATTCAAATAATTTTACTAATATGACTATTTGATAATTAATCTTTAGTTACTGTCAAACTTCGTGTACACTGTTATTCTTTCTTCAAACACAATTTTTCTCTAATTTAAATTTTCTCTGTTGTTATTTTCTTTCCTTTATGGTTTCCTGCACGATAAACAACAATTTTGTATTCTCCTTACTCCTTAACAAAATTTTCTTTCTTTTTCTCAGCAACTGATTTTCACTATCAGCTTCGTGTTCTTTTTATTTCATCTTCTTTAATTTATTTAACTTTTTCTTATACAATATTCTTTTTCTGTTTTGACAATTATATCCCTTCTCTCCTGTCTTATTTATTATTATATATTTTTTTTCGTATCCTTGATTACCACTGCACTGCACTCTTATTTTTAAATATAATTTTTTCTTAACTTATCCTTTTTAATTTAACCAATCAGATTAATTTTACATTTCCAATTTAACCTTTGCAATACTATTTAATCCTTATTTTACTATACAGTACCCTTATTTTATGACCACTTTTATTAATTTAGATTGATATTTCATCAAAATTTATATTTTACTTTAAATTGTCATTTTGCATTTAATTGTCATCTTAATCTCAAATCTATTACTTAACTCTTACATTGCCATTCTTTGACATTAATCTATTTTCATCCTAATACTGAAACTTAAACTTTTGATTCATCTCAGTACCTATATTATTTCTTTATTTAGTTTACACTTCGATGTATTTATTGCCAGGTTGTTAATATTACACCATTCAGCTAATTGATCAAGTTCACTTTGCAATACGTTACGTCACAGTCATCATGTGTTCATATGGAGTTATACATTTTTAAATCGTCTGCGTACAAAATATATCCTTGAATTTATATATGTTCAGTTGTAGGTCATCATTATTCATCACCATAATAATCATTCTTCAATATTTTTTATGTAACCAAAAACAAAGGCCCCAAATTGGAACTTTGTAGCACTCCTAAGGTGACAACATAATCAGATCTACAGCCACCGTACTCAACGAATTCTTTTCGCTCAGAGGAATAAGATCTAATTAGAGATATCAAACAATAAACTGCTTCAAGCTTCGGTCGATAATAAAAGACAGTGATCTATACAGTCGACTGCCTTACAGACCTAAAGGATGAGACATATCATATCACCTATTTTAGAAAGGCATAATTTTCTGTGGTTTTCTACATGTTTAAAATTAAGAGAGATCAAATAAGAAACGCAAAGGAGACAAGTATCTAAAAAATATTTATTTTAATATTAAATAAAAAATTTTTTTAAGTAATCCTGTATTTGGCAGACATGTTAGGAATTCCACAAATGAAGCATTTAATAACACTTCAAATATCAAAGAGCGAAAGGCTTATGTAGTGTAAAATTGAGGTAAGTTCACATAAAGCCTGTAAAAGCTATTTTAAGGCTGAAATTACTTGAACTAAAATGAGCTTTTATAAAAATAGGCACCTAATAGGATGCATCTAATTAGCAAAGTTATAATTAGATGTACTTGAAACAATAAAATCATGAGGCTGCATCTAAAGCTCTTAATTAAAAACTGTTCTACTCGTCTTTTGCCTCTAATATATAATTATTTTATTTTCAGCCTTGTTCCAACATTTTTCACTGCATGTGCTAGTTATTGTAAGAGGCAATTTAATAATTAATATGTTGTTTACGTATAATTTACCTTAGATCTATAGAAGATACAGCAAATTTAGGACAAGGTTTTCTTTGCAGGATATCAATTACTGTTTATCTTCAGGATACAGACCAATATTTCTTTTCAGATAAACACTTCAAGGACTGATAATACCATCAAACAAAAGAAAAAGTGAATCTTCGGCAAGAGTAACTCTTGGAGAAATTTTAACAAGATAATTAATTTACTGCCTTAATATTATTTTCGGATAAAGCAGGATTTTGTAGAACGAAGACATTATACGGCAAACCCGGCATCAAGTACAATTTCAAATTAATTTATAGACGCAAGCAATTGGATGTTACTTAATAGAACCTGTTGCATGTCAACTAAATGTGCAAAGCATTTATTATAATCGTTAAGGTCAACTACCCAATCTCGAAAAAGATTTTCCATTTTAACCACACATGAATTTGTGTTATGGCTGTGGTCTAGATCACCGTATTTAAATCCTTTAGATTTCTCCTTCTGAGGTGAATTAAAACAGCTTTACTCCTGTGAAACTGAGGATAAACTTTGACAAATAATTTCTCACCATAGCCAAGAAATAAAAAATAATAATCAAATGGCAGTGCATTCACATAGTACATGCAGTACTGTCTCGTCTTCCTGTTCACAGTCCCTACAAAGAGGTGTTTCACACTTCCCCATATTGTAAAGGTGTTTACTTAGCCAACAGTGTCCTGTTTGAATACTTGTCATCAGGCGAAGATTTGACCTAGACATGGCCAAGTATTGTTTGGCTGTGTCTTTACTAGGATACACTAAGAGCTCCTTAGCGAAGTGACAGCTAATCGTTTCATCCCACCGTTTCATTAATTCTTTGTGGGTGTCTTCCTAATAATTCCAGCAAGTGCCAACAACGGAAGCACACTGGAGGGACCGGGTCCAAAAATATTGAGGCCCGATGCGCTCCTGGCTAGCTTGTCAGCTTCTTTATTGGCATAGTACCGCTCGTGTCCCATATGCTGGGTAAACCAGTGCTTGATGGCATTCCCATACTGTCCTAGTCATTATCTTATGATTGCGCAAGGTCAGTAGTGCTTGTCTACTATCCGTGTAGATTCTGATGGTTTTACCCGTAGTATGTCTGCGGGTAATTTCCTTAGNGGATTTTGTAGAACGAAGACATTATACGGCAAACCCGGCATCAAGTACAATTTCAAATTAATTTATAGACGCAAGCAATTGGATGTTACTTAATAGAACCTGTTGCACGTCAACTAAATGTACAAAAGCATTTATAATCGTGAAGGTCCTACCTAATCTCGAAAAAGATTTAAACACACATGAGTGTGTATTATGGCTGTGGTCTAGATCACCGCATTTAAATCCTTTAGATTTCTCCTTCTGGGGTGAATTAAAGCCGCTTTACTCCTGTGGAAACAGAGGATAAACTTCGACAAAATAATTTCTCACCATAGCCAAGAAATAAAAAAAAATAATAAAATGCTTTAGAGAATGCAGCAAGTCACATTTCGTCGAGTTCGGGAACGTATTTAGCAAAGTGGCGCCCATTTTGAGCAATTTTTGTAGATATTCCGTAATGAGGTGCTTCCCACCTTTTGCCAGAAAATGAAATAATGTGGCAAAAAAATTGGCCCGTATTTCTTTATTTTTACCTTACTTTACAGAAATAATGATGAATAGTGCCTTGTAGACGTCTAACGAAAACTGAAGACGGATTATTATTTCAGTTACCAGAAAACCTTCGTAAACCATATTTTAGCCAAAAACTAAATTCTCGACCAATAACTATCAGTGGTTGTACGCGTTAGGCTTCATCGATATAGCTATATTTTGATCTCTAGTGTCTCTAGGTTCGAGATTTACCAACCTTTCGAATACATTTCGTTTAAGGAAGAAGTGTGTTCCCTCCGATTTGATTTGTTTTAATTTTAGTGTCTTAAAGTCCTCTAAAAATAAAAAAACTCATTCTTTTTTCAATTATTATTGCTGAGGATCACATATATTCAAAGACTGACTGACTTCTACGTTAATAAAAAGTGAAATATAGCAGTGGCTTCGATTTTCGTAGAAACTTTAAGAAGTAACGATAATTACCTTATTTCATAATTAAAACAGTCTGCAAAAGTGTTATAAAGTTTCTATGCGGTTTGCTGGCTTCCTTTGTTGAAACACCGGCTCTTCATTAACAATTTGCTGTTGCAGTTCATAAAACAGCATCGAGATTCGGTCTACTAGATCAGATGCCGGCTCCCATGGCTCTGTTCATTCAGCTGATTCGGAACAGATAAATTTACTTAGTATATTCCATTGGAGAGTTGGCGGACAATGCATATTCGAATCCTGGGAGGAAATAAAACATCGCAGTCGGCGCGGCGTGAACCGGAAATAATGAACGGGAACCGGCACGGTTGCACTCATTCCAGGAGAGCAAGTTGCATTACAATGCATTAGGTTGAAATTTTAAATTACCGCAGACGATCGACGAAGTGTAAATGTGGAGCTGTTGCTGCGAAGGTAGTCGGTATTTTGGATTTACTTCCGGGTGTAGACTTTCTTTTCCTTTCACTTGACTTGAAATAATCATTTTAAAAATTTCAGATAATTTGATTTTTTTATGCTGCTCTTCTAGAAAATATCTGTTTGCTGATCTAGATCGGAAAGTAAAGTAACACTACCGAGCCTTTATGAGAATTTAAAGGCTTGTCTAATAAAAATAGCAGAAAAAATACCCATGCAGTGGTTCCATGGAAATCTTGATCGTGTGCAGGATCGATAAATGTTCCAAAATATTGTACAAACTAACAAAGCAAATATGGGATATGTATACAAGATGTTTCCGAAATAAGTACGTTTCTTGAAAAGGATGAAAGAGGGCACCAAATTAATCAACTTTTATTAAGCAATTGATGGTCTAAAACATTACGTTGCCGAATTTGTCCCACTCTGTACAATATTGTATCAAAATTGAATCCATCTATTTTTAAAAGCTTAATTCCAGATAATAAGTCACTCTCGTCTGCCCCTTTCTTCTCTCAACGGTCGAAAACAATAAACATCAGCGACATTTGCTCTATCGCCGTTATTATTTCACAAGACATCCTTCAAAGAAAATTATACGGGGCCTGCAGCTCTCTTTATTTAATTTGTCCGGCCCCTTAAGAAAAAACCCTTAATTAAATCTCCAGGGGACACCAGAACGCCTGTTAATTATGCCAGGTCACACGCGTATGACGTGCCCATTGAATTTCGGACCGTTTCCCAGGGCAACGGCCATATCAGGATATTCATGGGGACCGTTTCCATACTTATTGACTCAGTTCTTGCCAGTGGCGGCTCGTCAGAGACGGCAGGTCGTCAGTGTCGATCCAAGATAATCTAGAAAAAATTGTAACCGCAGATATATCTTATTTTCTTAAAAAGAAGTTTTTTATATTATTTGGCAAAATCTTTATAAAAAAAGTAGAAATTACCCTTGTTCTTTAATTACGGTTCGGAGAAGTGGTATGTTTGGAAATACTAGATTTTTATTACGTTTGTGTTAATCTGGAGGCCTTGTGCTCAAACTAACTGTGGTTGGAAAGTCAAAACATTTACGAGCTTTTGAAAATTTGAATTTTGCTGTACATATACATACTTTAATTTTTTTACAAACCAATACTAACAGTAAGATGGCCACATAGTAATTTAATTTTAAGATAACTTTAAATTAAAAGCAGAACTGAAAAATTATGTAATTTTTTAAATAAATTTATTTCACTACCATTTGATATGACAATTTCAACACGTCAAATTATTATATCAACTAAATCTATATTGCCACGAGTCGCCACTGGTCCTTGCATTAGCACGTATGAAACTTTAAATGCTTAGACATTAGATTCAAAATTTGTGGATATGGTTACATTAAACCGAATATTCGTCAAAAATTCATGGATCAGGCAAATAAATATTTCAATAACTGCATTCCATCTTCACTAAACTCAGCTAGTTCACTTTTAAACATAGTTAAATCCGCATGACCAAACTACGTACTCTAATTTGTAATTTAAACGATTCCAGCATGTTTCGATAAAGACACTTACGTAAATTTACCAGATACAATGAACATTGGAACAATAGTAACTTTTGCAATATGTGTTTTAACCGTTGTACCGTTATCCTTTTGTCTCGAAATGATAGTAATTCGATGGCATTTCTAATAACCTCACACTGTCTTTCTCTTTTTAAAATATAATTATTGTCTACAGGTCTTGTTTATGTATTTGACATAAAGACAGGGTATCTCCACAGGCTCTCAAGGTATAAATGTACAAATTTAAAAAATATCACGTTTATTCCAATACGTCTGAAGATGTTTGATTTAAATTCATGATACTTGGATTAATAATACATTTAATTAATTAAGGGCAAATTCATTAAAATGGTCTATGAAATAGTATCGGCAAAATTGTCACTAAATTGTATTTTGGAAATGCATTTTTTATTATTTAAAAAACGTACTTAGTTGAATAAATTTGAAATATCTCCAAAGCTATTATCTTTAGTTATAAAAAATGTACAGGGCTGCTTTGTTCAAAATACAATTTTAGATACAGTTTAACCGTAAAAAGTTTATAAATAATAATTGAGAAGTTTTAAATTCGTTTGGATTCTGCACTACTACTCCTCAGATAACACAGCCACACAAAAATAAAGTTGTCTGTACTTTGAATGCGACATATGTTATCGGAAGCATTTTTGCCCTCTGATCAGGCATCCGGTGTCAGAATTGAGCTATCACATCACAGGAATTTCCTAATTTCAAGAAACAGGTCAAAAATATCAAAAATTCACGAAAAAGTGCTAGGAAAAATAAAAAAAATTTTTCTTTCTATATTCAAATGTTTATTTATATGGTTAAGACCCCGTCAAACGTGAATCCGCGAAATTGATGGTTCTTTGTCTCAACCTCAAAAAAACGGGTCAATTAAGGTCAGATATCACGAATTTTCAAAAAATAACAGATTCGCTCCAAATTTGGTATATGGGGTTTTTTTGGGTCGCTGATCACTAATCCGAAGTCAATCTTGCAAAATTCAAGATGGCAGATCCAAGATGGCCGACAAAATTTTCAAAAAATAAGATATTGGCGCCAAATTTGATATAAGGGAGTTTTCGGGGTCGCTGATTACGAATTCGAGGTCAATTTTGCTAAATTCAAGATGGCCGCCGACCAAATTTTCAAAAAATATCACATTCGCGCCAAATTTGATATACGGGTGTTTTCGGGATCATTGATCACGAACCCGAGATCAGATTTACAAAATTCGTTTTTAAAAATTTAATCAATTACCTATGTAATTTATTACCTGAGATTCGGCTGAAAAAAAGAAGGTTAAAATATGATACGGTACTCAAGTTATAAAGTAAACAAAAATATTACAAAATGAATTTCGCAATTCTGACCTCGAATACGTAATCAGCGACCCTGAAAATCCCCGTACACCAAATTTGGCACGAATGTGTTATTTTTTGAAAATTTGGTCGGCCATGTTGGATCCGCCATCTTGAATTTTGCAAAGTTGACCTCGGATCCATGATCAACGACTCCGAAAATCTCCGTATACTAAATTTAGTGCGAATCTTTTATTCTTTGAAAATTCGTGATATCTGACCTTAATTAATCCATTTTTGTGAGGTTAGAAAAAGAACCATCAATTTTGATCACGGGTTCACGTTCGGAGGAGTCTTAACCTAACTTATAAGTGAACATTTGAATATAGAAACAATTTCTTTTTGTATTTTTCCTAGCACTTTTTTGTAAATTGTTGCTATTTTTGACCTATTTTTTGAAGTTAGGAAATTTCTGTGATGTGATAACTCAATTTTGACATCGGATTCGTGATCAGGAGGCAAAAGTACTACGAATAACATTTATGTCGCAGATGTAGAGGCAACTTTTTTTTTGTGTGACTGTGTAATTAAAAACTTCTATGACGATGATTTCGTATTGAATTTCAATAAAAAAAAATCCTATATTCTTTTTGTGAAGAGAAAAATAATCATAAATTTATTTACCTGTATAATAAGTTTAAAAATAACTGGAAAACAACTCGTTTTTAGAATGAATATAGTAACGACAAATTTCTGCCGTTCTTAGTACCAGTGTCCTCTGTTATCTGCGTCACTGGTTGACTGATATGTCTACCTGTTGTGAAATTTTGCCTTTAATGAGATAGATTATTAACGAAAGCTTCATCAATATGTATCAAGTCATTTCAGAGGTATTTCCAATAGACTTGTTTCCACATTTTACCTAGGATTGTTTCATCGTATCACGTAGTCTCCCTTGTATGGAATTAATACAACTTAATATAACAAAATTATATATAAACTTTAAACTTTTAGAAAAAAATTTGTTACCATATGAATAAACTTTTTCTCAGTGTGACTACTGTGACTGGCTCTTAATGGCAAAATGAATGTTTCATTATATCGTGTACGAAATGTGCGAATACAATGAGACTAATAACTTTCTCTTTTGCGAGGGAACGCGAAAATAATATCTTAGAACCGTGCTCTGAGCTACAAATAATTATTATATGATCTCGCGCCTCGGTTTTCCAGCATTATATATTATTTAGGCCGCCGAATCGGCTTGAATTATGCAGCGCCGCCGATGTTGGTTTCCTGTAATAAATAAATTCCTTTTCTTTTTAATAAAACCACAAATAGTCGGGATTTTTACCCCGGAATTTATTATATCTAGGCCGGCAGGTTTTGCTTGCCAAGGGATATCTACACTTTTTCGGTCCGGTTTTCTCTGCGGAGATAATAAACTTCTTCAAGAGCAGAACCTGGAAAAAATTACGTTTTTATTATTTCGCAATCATGCGGCATCCCGTGAGTGAGAGTTTTGGCCTTCCTGAATTTTTATGTACACCGAGAAAACATGTTTATTTGAGGTATTTCATTAAAACAATTTCTATTGTTGAAATAAAGTTAATAAATTTTACCATCCATCTGCTGGGCTAAATTTGAGGTAAAGTTTTAATTAAAGCAAATATTTTTAAAATTCATGTCTAAATTTCTGATCTATGCTAATTTTATCTTTTAAATTCGAAAAAAAAAATAATATAGTAATATTTATTGGTATATACAACATATATATATTCATAGATAGTTTGTTACATCCATTTCAGTCTTATCATACGAATCGTTTTCAATTTGTAAAATATTGTGGTCTGATTTACTCTACCAAGCTTCAGGTGTGCCACAAGATTCTTTATTGGGCCCTGTCCCTTTTATAATGTTTATTAATAGTATATATAACACATGTTGCGTCATCCTTGAAATACAATCTGTAATTAAAAACCTGGGCATTGTTTTCGATTCTGAATTGACTTTCTCGAGCTTATATTTACATATTTTTCCCCAAGCACGTGCAGACCGACACATAAAAGTTTGCATCTGAGATGTGCTTTCCTTCTAGCTGAAGGCGTTCTTTCTCAATCTCACGCAGCTCTCAGTTAGAAAAACAAACGTATTTGTATCGGCCTATTCAAATCTGTTATTAAGGTCATTTATGTATAAAATATTTAGTACAAGATATTAAAACTAAAAGATGTTAAACACATAACAAACTCATTTTAATATATCTTTCTTATGCAATCCTAAATATTTTATGTATATAAAACAATTGTAAAACCGTTCTTGTTCTACAGAGGTTTCATATACGACAATAGAGATCTTCTAGTTTTCTTATCTGACCCATCAGATATTATTTCAATAAACTCCTTTCGTGCCTGGCTGAACAACGATTAAACTAAAACCAAGTGCAGTTACTAAAGACTCGACGATGAAATTTCCCTAAAGTTCCTGGTAATTGAAATGCAAATTTGTAAAATACGACTTCAACTTGATAATTATTTTAATTATTTGATGAAATGCTTTCTACGACTTATTCTACGTTTTATCGAATTATCTGAATAGTGCTATGTAACTGTATAAGTTTTTCTTGCGTTACTGTTGGAAAGTCGGCATTTTTTAAAAGTTTCTATTTACTTTACTGCCAATTCTTGCAATTTTATATTAATTATTGTTATACGAGTAGATATTTTACAGAAAGTAGTAAAATTACCTACTGTATTATACACATTTCGTAAATTGATAAACTGAAAATTAAAATAAATGTAAAAAAGGAAGTAACGACACATTTGGTTATTTTCGTTTTGCCAAATTAATTGTTGGTCGTTTGTTTTTAGTAATAAGTAATGTTTGAAACAAAGAAACAGTTTTCTAGATCGAGATGAAACTTCACAGGGTTCTTCTGGGTATATCAAACTGTAAAAGTCATGTTTAACATTAGTCATTTCGTGAATATTTTTAATTTAGCTGTCAATTTTCTAAAAAACCATACATTTTCCTTTTTTCCCTGTTTTTTCAAATTCGTGTAAAAGATGAAAAAAATTTTTTTTCGAAAAGTTGCAGCATGTTATAGAAAATTTATTCCAGTTTTCGAAACTACCCTTCAATTCTCTGTACGACCATTTGTCGCCGAGATATCGATGATCGAAAAGAAAGGAATCCTTTTCCATTAAAAGTCCGATATTTCGATGAAAAATGTCGTACTGAAATTTAAAAAGAATGAAATTTGCATTGATAACCGTAGCTTCTAAGAAATTTCGACCGAAAGATCTGAAAACTACAATCTTAGAGCTTCAAAATGTTTTTTTTAATTCCCGATACGACCATTTTTCAAATACGTTTGTCAAAAATGACGGAAAATTTTCGGAAATTCTTTTGACCCTTTAATTCTGTATATTAGTGTATATTTTATAAAAGAGCGAACATAATTATTTTAAAACAAATAATTAGTGTTATTTACGATTAGTCGTAGTACTACAAATTAGTACAAGAAGAAATTAAATGTAATAAATATAAATTTTTGGAAAGTACTCAACAATTTTTTTAATTTTCGGCGCTACGTCCGCAGTGACATTAAAAAAACGTGCCGATTTTAAAATAACTTTGCGCAGACATACAAAAGAAATATGTTTTTACAAAAATATTTTGCATTGGAGTTTCAGTCTCTTCATTTGGTTTAAGGAGGTGACAACAGGCAAACTCAGTGTTGCCAACACTGATGAGTTTCAAAACGAATTATAACTTCAATATTCAATTTTTAAAAAAATAAGTGGTTAGTATTCTGGGGTAACTGTCCCCGCTTAAGATTATACCCCGTATAGATGAAAACAGGGGCTTTGCTGTTTATTATCGTACCAGGAAGCACCCTGCATGCAATTTATCTCAAATAAATCTGCCGGAAGGTATGAAAATGCTTTTTAATGGTAATTCCTCCCAACCATACGGTTCCACCACAGCTGGTGTCATAATGCCTCAAAAATGGAAACAGGCTTATAGTTATTTGTTTGCCACTTGCTGAAGTTTTTTTATTTGTTTTAATATAAAAAAAAACAATATTTACAATATTAGCATGAAATTGTCAGATAAATTCTTTTATTCACAAGTGTTATTGCAAATACCTTTGACAAACTAATTTAAAGATAGTATCTTAGTCTTACACTTCACGTTAGAGCCAGTATAGTACAAATCTGTCTCTAGTTGCATGTTAACAGTGTATTTAATTATTTGGTAGATTTAGTACTACCGTTGAAATATTATGGGACTATGTACTGGAATAATTAATTCTCCTCAATTTGAGAACTTGGGAAAGTCTGTAAGATAGTATATAACATTAGCTTCATCGGCTTCTTACATGCTAGCTACAAAGTTTGCGAATAATTTATCTATTTAGTTTTCCTCTCTTAAGAAATTCAATATAAAATGTACATTTTGGAGCTTCTATTCTACTGACAATGATGATGGTAACGACGAAGATGACGACTACAGTAATGACGATGGCGGAAAAGATGATGATGAAAATGAAGGTGATATAAGATATAATAAAAGAAAAAACTTACTTAAGACTCATGCAGGAATAACCTAAGTCAGCTACTACCCATAAAGAAAATATCGAATGGAATTTTAAGTCATAGACGATTTTAAAAGAAAGACAAAGCACATAATGAACATTTCCGCCAAAGATTGAAATCTTAATTAATCTGAACATTTATGTCATTTTATCCATAACGACGCTGCATGCCAGAAGTTATCGATTTGGGTTATGATACAGGAAGGTATTATAAACCTCAAACAATTTGCGGTTGGTACGCCAAATGCCAGCCCTGTCTAAACAACCACTAATTAGAGAAAATGCTCTCCCAGCCACCGGTCGAAGGTAACAAAGCTTTCTGTCGTTGTTTCAGAGGCAAATGAGTTCATTTCATTTAATTCGTTACGATCAAGGGGAATATATGGAATGATCAACTTTAAATAGAATCGAGGGTTGAGAAATGATTTTTGATGTAAAATATTGATTTTTTATATCTATATAGAGTCAAATACAGGGTGTGGCGTCTTTAGTGCAGAAAATTGAAAACCTAGACTCTTGACAATAAATGAAGTAAAATAATAGACCTACCATAAGGCGATTATGAGATTTGAGTATCAAACATATTTTCCAAAAAATTACGAGAAGTGACAAAATGTTAATGCCGGTCCTGTTTAACATAGCGCAAAAAACATTGATCTAGTCCGCACTCCGTACAGCACCTGTGGAGTGTCACTAGTGTCAGTGTCAGTCTGTCAGTACGCGTTTGACTTGCGGGCGAATTGCTGCTAAGTTGTGTCAAAATGATCGCGCTTCTGCTGTTTAGACGTTAAGTGTTTATTAAAGACGATTCTTATTTTTTATTTTTTAAGTTATTGTCTTAACTAAATCGGCAATGGATAACGAGGACAACAATAATACGTTTACTACTATCGAACGATAGCGGTAAGTTTGCATCTTTTTTGTTTTTTGTGATCCAACCTATCACTTGCTAAAATAATAGTAGTCTTTTCTGTAACACCATGTACTTTGTTTCTACAAACCTCTTTTCTGGGATTGCACATTATCATTTACAGTGAAATAATTAATTGAATTTTATGTTTATTTTTCCTTTTAATTAAGACGAGAGGATTGTATTAAACTGGCTAAAATTATTTATTATTGCATTAAAACATTTTATCTCTTGTGTGTATTTCATACATTTTAATTTGGCAACACTGATTTGCGCAAAAGCTTGACTCTCTGTTAAGTTTGATTCGGCAAGCGTGCGCTGATGTTAATCGAATGGCATGACATTTTTTTGACCAGGACCGTACTAAGATTTATTTCTTCGCTACAAAATTGAAGTTCAATTTTCTTGACAAAACGTGGATATATGAATTTCTTATATAAGGCTTTTTTATTGCATATATTCCTGGGAATCTGCATTTTATTTTTTCTGCAATAAAGACGTGAAATTTTGAATATACCTCAGTATATTATCTGACTTGGATGTTAGAAATAGATATTTGTCAATGTCTCATCAATCGACAGTGCTATTAATTACCGTCTTTCCTCCAAAATGATATTTCAGTGTAGGCTGGAATTGGGTATTAATGACCACATTTGAATAAATGCGGATAATTGAGACAAAAGCATTATTAAAATACCCCTAGGGGGCGCTTTCTAAATCATTGCACCTTGCGAAAGCTCATGCCTAGGAGTTCCCGGCAGAAAGCATCTTGAGTCATTTCTCAAAACGGTTTTTCAGCTGGATGTGAAGCGCATTCTACAGCCTTCATCAATCTTTCATATCACGCGCGTACCCACTCCAGTCCGTTTCAGGTTTGTTTCAAATCCCACCTTTCTGGTGATTTTTTCTGTTTCGCATTATTCCTGAGTGGGGACGGATAATAAATCTATCAGATATCCAAACGCGACAGTGGAGACAAATTTGGCCACTCCATCATCCCGACGGTGTTTTCCAGCCCTCCACATTTTCCGGGAAGACCTCAATTGCGTATTATCTTGTGTTAGTTTATCCACTTAAATATTCGAATAGTCATAATTGTGTATATAATTTACCGTTTTAAATCTAAACGTATAACTTTATGCAGTATTTGTTTGAAGTGATTCTTTGATTCGTAACTATTTGAAAAGTAAACAAATCGAAGTGTGTAAATTCGGTTGACAGAGAACTTTTGGCAATTGTCTGGAATTTATATTTTTTAAGCCCTTCAACTTATCACAATAACAGAAAGAAATATTTTTGGCCATCGATAGCTAGCCTGGGTCTGTTTATACAAATTACTACACCTAGAGAGGTGCAGCCAATTTACAGCTTTTATCAGCGGATCTCTACGTTCCCACCATGTCAATTAATTTATTGTTGGGTTATGTTAGTACTTTTATTCCCACTTATTAACACGCGCACCCATGCACATACCCCAGAGGGACTTTCTGTTCACAAACGGAAAGCACAGTTAAAAATCCATAAACATAAATGACATCACTTAAAAATTAATTTGTTTACCAATAATTTTGCTTCAAATTTAAACATTACATTTTAATAAATTGAAAACTAAAGCAGAATTGTACGCGAAGCACAAAGGCTCCATCTATCGCGCTGACTTCCACTATGCCATTCAAATGGCTGTTGTACTGGGTGTCGCGAATGTAATTCAATGCCGGTAGGGGCAAATAGCCCTCGGAGTAGTTGTTTTTCGCGGCACTGACGACTTAAAGTAGAATTGATTATAATCTAAAATAAACCAGCAATTTCTTTGTTTACTAAAAAAAACTGTACAAAAAAGCAGTATCTGTGGCCTCTGGGATTAATTTCTTTCTATTCCAGATATTCTCAATTCCCAATTACTAATTTTAAGTGGTTTTGCCACTGACCATCTCTAAATTTCTTCTGTCATGTTTGTAAACACCGTGTATATATTTTATGCTATTTAACTTAACAATTTTTTCTTACGTAAAGAGACATAGTTTGAATTCGTAACATTACTGAGTGCCACAATTCACCAATAGAGACGTCACATTTGAGGCAATTACCTGACAAATCAAAATAAACGAAAATGCCCGAAATAGGTACACTTCGACAAATACTACTTTGAAAATGAGTCGGTGTTTCCCGATTTTAATCACCATTATCTGTCACGTCTGCCGGTTAAAGAGCTTAAATGATACATAGCTGTTGTTCATAAAGAGGCAATAAACTAATGCCCTTATCTAAAGTTTACTTTCCGCTTTGTTTGTCCCGCAAACGGAGACGTCGCTGCATGCCGCGGTTATTAAGTTGCGGGATTAGTTGCGCGACTTTGTCGCCGTCGAGGAAATCGGGCACGTCGCCGAAAGTTTCAGTGATCAGACCCGAGGATCTGCCGAGGCGAACTTGTTGCGGAAGGAGATGGATCACCTGCCTTGCGAGATGCTAAATCAAAATGTTGTTAGGTTGTTCTACAAAAATAAGCAGATTCAGATCAGGCGAGCCTGTTGGACAGTGGATTAAGACTTAAAAATTAAGGAATAAAATGTTTCTGAACATTTTTAGGTATAACAGGAAAAACAACGTTTTTATCACGACGCCGACGTCAAAAAAGTTACAGAACGCCAGCAACATAATAGTGTTGAAATGTGTGTTTTTCTCTAAAACTCGACATTTTCAGTCAATTACTTTTAAGTATGAAATTGCCGCCTAAACTATTTTTGTCGTCGCTGGAAATCGGTTTTTCTTGAATAACTTTTAAAATACTTAAAAAAAATATAATTTAATAAAAATTTTATGTGATGGACACTAGTAAGGACCTCTTAAAATAGTGTCCTTGAAACATATTTAGCTTTTTTAGTTTACTAGGGGCGGGCTAAGCTTTACAACATAAGCCCTAAATTTTTAACACCCTGTATGTAAAGACTTTAAACTAATAAATCTGAGTAGTTTCATCCTTAGACTAAAAAAATGTACTCTTGTTTATTGCAGATAAAATGAACTGTTCCTTAAGTCAATATCAATGTTATTTGTCATTTTACAGGATAAAATCTAAAAATGTAATATTTCTATTTTTGGAAAAATATGTATTATTCATTTAATAACTAAAGAAGCAATTGCATATAAAAATCACCCTGTACATAATCGAACAATCATAAGTAATGCATTTAGAAATGAGACGTTGTTTGAAATTGTAACATTTTTTAATCAAAAATAGTATCTAAACCTTCACAATATGACATAGAAGCATCTGATGGTGTAGAGTCCTGTTTGGTTTGATATTTCAGATCCAAATAGAGTGCTACGAATTGGCACAATGGATTGCGATATATTTTACAGAGGAGGTTTTTAGTGGCGAATCCCTTTGGGACATTTCGTAACCACACATTGAGAGTCAGCTGTCAAAAGACCAAATTCTAATATCAAATATACCCGCAATTGTTGCAAATTCGCCAGTAGTATATATTTCATGATAATGCCATTCCATTCACAGCGAATAAACAGACTATAATGTATGCAGGAGAAGGGATAGTATGTCATTATTCATATTAAAACAGTGAAATTGTTGAGCACAATTATTGTCTGATATAACCAAATCCCTCCCGTAGACGTCAATGAAGCCACCACCAGAAACTATTCCCCAAGGGTTTTCCTAATTTAAATTTTAATTTAATTCAAAACCTAAGCCAACTTTTCATGCTATATTTTTTTACCAACCCGCCTGTTATTAAAAGAGCAATAATATTCGATGATCAAACTTTCCTTGCTCTTTAGATATCAGAATTATAAAACAATAAACAATTATTTTCCGCAATATAAGAAAAGAACAGCGAGCCAATTTAATAACCTACAAGTTTGAAAAGTTTGACGGCAACGAGGCAATAAAAAGAGCAGTTTAAAACATTTACTAAAGTTAAATGAATTTAGTCTCAAAGCAATAAATACTTAATGTCTCTCAGGAATGAGTAATTGGACAATTTGCATTTTTTTAATTAAATAAATTAAATTTCTGTAGAACAGTTAACACTCCGCGAAGGGACGTGATTGTTTGAGATAATTTCGACAAAGTGACAAGCAGAATGGCAAGCGAAAACAACAAAAAATAAGTGTGATAAAAAATATACTTATAAGTTTGAACCTAGTTTATAAATGATATTTGTTTCTATTAAATTTATATCTTTTTACACTGACTAGACAAACATTTGCAGAAAAATGTTAGTGACGTTCCACAAGGTTCTAACTTAGGACTGCTACTATTATTAATATTTATTTAATGATTTAAATATTAACGATTCAATATCGATATAGAATATAGAATCGATCATTGTTGTTACACACTACTGGAAAAAATTAAAGGAACAAAAGATTGTCATGAATTGTTATCGAGATAAACAAAAAAGAATTTTGAAGCTTTAAGATTCTAGTTTCAAGACCTTTAGAGAAAAAAATGTTTTGAACTACGGTTATCGAACAATCGAAAGAAATACCCCGAGAAAAAATGTTCCAAAATTTTTTGTTATGACTGTCCATGGACTGAGGAAATTTTTTTCAAACGCAGTCAATACAGAGGTAAGTTAGCTTATTTATTCAGCTTCAATCTGATTTTTGAGAAGTCTCCATACGACTATTGGTTGCCGAGATATCGATGGTTGAATGAAAAATAACACCTTTGTCTTTAATCATCGATATCTCTGCAAGGAATACACGGTAAATCCAAAAACAGTTTTCAAATCTTGAATAAATTGTCTACAAGGACCTGTCATGGTTTTCGAAGAAAAATTATTTTTCGTCCTTGACATCAATTTGAAAAAAGTGCAAAAATATAACTTTTTACAGTTTTTTTTAGAAAATCTAGCTCTAATTTACAAATATTTATGAAATAACCCTATAAATTGACAAGTTGATACATCCAACCGTTTTTTTGTTCCAAGTGATCAAAGTTTTGGAAAGAATTAACGAATTGCTCCTAAACATTACGTAATAATTATCTAAATGAAAAAGAAAAATGTTTCTCAACTTTTCCCACAATTTTACATTAGATATACTTTAAATATAAACANATTGAATTTGATGGACAAAAGAATAGAAATAAATCACGAGACACTTAAAAAATTTCTCGAGGCAAAATTAACTATGGCAGTGTATCAAAAATATTTAAAATTTTTAAAAATTTAAGTGTCTCGTGATTTATTTCTATTTTTTGTTCATCAAATTTAATAAAAAAAAATATTAGTTCGTTGATATTTAATTTTTAGAGGTCGCTCGAAAACAGGTAGGTACACTACTTTGAAAGTTAAAATAATTATGAGTGACCTTTAGAAATTAAAATATCGATTTGAAATTTTTAAAATCGAGATTTTTTTTCAATCTAGAAAATGATAAAATAACGAGAAAAAAAAATAAATTTTTGACGATTTTAGAAATTTTTAAAAATCTTTTTTGACCTGAATTTTTTGGGGCTCTTAAAACATGATAAACTAACATATTTTCACAAGAGACACGAAAAAAAATATTCGTTTTTTTTGGGCCACCCTACTACCATGGACCGAGGAAATTTTTTTGAAACTCAATCAATATAAAGGTCAGTTAGCTTATTTATGCAGCTTCAATTTGATTTTTTGAGAAGTCTCCGTGCGACTATTGGTTGCCGATGTATCGATGGTTGAACGAAAAATAATACTTTTGTCTTTAATCATCGATATCACTGCAAGGAATTATTGCACGGTAAATCCAAAAACAGTTTTGAAATCTTGAATAAATTGTCTACAAGGACCTACCATGGTTTTCGAAGAAAATTTTTTTTTCATTCCTGACATTAATTTGAAAAAAGTGCAAAAATACGACTTTTTTCAGTTTTTTTAGAAAATCTAGCCCTAATTTACAAATATTTATGATATAACCCTGTAAATTGACAAGTTGATACTCCAAACGTTTTTCTGTTTCAAGTGATCAAAGTTTTGGAAAGAATTAACGAATTGCTCCTAAACATTACGTAATCATTATCTAAATGAAAAAGAAAAATTTTCCCACAATTTTGCATTAGATATACTTTAAATATAAACAAAAATTTCAATTTTTTTGTTCCACTCTTTCTCATGTTATCGACTACGGACTAAATTTCTGTTTTTGGTAGGTACCTACTTAAGTACCTATTAGGTACCTATTTATTGTATTTTTCTGTACCGTATGATATGATTTACCATTTTGTTTTTGTCAAAATGCCAAATATTATCCATTTTTACAAAGATTACCTAGAAAAAAACGAACCGCTACTTTAAATAGCGTTTTAAGAGTTCAGTTTTCATGTCAAATTCAGATAGTTAAAAATGTAATGTTCTCTTGATAGAAAAACGGATATTCTTCAAATTATCTATTCTGACNAAAATTATTTTTCGTCCTTGACATCAATTTGAAAAAAGTGCAAAAATATAACTTTTTACAGTTTTTTTTAGAAAATCTAGCTCTAATTTACAAATATTTATGAAATAACCCTATAAATTGACAAGTTGATACATCCAACCGTTTTTTTGTTCCAAGTGATCAAAGTTTTGGAAAGAATTAACGAATTGCTCCTAAACATTACGTAATAATTATCTAAATGAAAAAGAAAAATGTTTCTCAACTTTTCCCACAATTTTACATTAGATATACTTTAAATATAAACAAAAATTTCAATTTTTTTGTTCCACTCTTTCTGATGTTATCGACTACGGACTAAATTTCTGTTTTTGGTACCTACTCAAGAGAAAGGAATGCCACTTTTGTAATTTTCACATCACTTAATTTCTTGTATTTTTCTGTGTCAGATGATTTGAATTACCATTTTGTTTTTGTCAAAATGCCAAATATTATCCATTACAAAGATTACCTAGAAAAAAACTAACCACTACTTTAAATAGCGTTTTAAGAGTTACATTTTCAGTTTTCATGTCAAATTCAGATAGTTAAAAATGTAATGTTCTCTTGATAGAAAAACGGATATTCTTCAAATTATCTATTCTGACCTTGTTCCTCTTAAGATAACTGAGATTCTAATGGTGCGTGCGGCTGGAAAAACGACACTCTACAAACTTACTAGAGATTGTTTTCTATTTTAACCAGTATGTGAAAATGTGAAGTAAACTTAAAAAACAGTATATTTCTGACTTTAAGCAATAAATTAAGTATATCTTTTAAGATATAGGGTTCGATCTTTGGAAACTCCAGCTAATTTAATCCTCCCCTTCAGACATAACATTTATATTTTGTGTGTAAAGTGTTAAAATTAAAACGGCAAGTTGTAAAGTACCCTCCAAAAAGAGCAGGCAACATAATTACCTTTTTGTCCCTGGCAAATTTCATCCTCTAAAATTAAAATGAACATCTGCACAAATGCATTCTGCTTGCAGAGACTCAGACTTTAATTATAATTTTAACGCAACCGTAACGTTCCAAAAAGTGGGAGCCCTTAGCGCGGTTTTAGTAACTTAAGACCTAATTAGAGATGTTTCATAAAGTAAATGTAAAAGTAGAGTTCTAGGTTGGTGGGTGCATTTTAGCAAAATACGGTAGCTGTGTTTTACAGAGAGAAAAATAGAAAAATGCATACTCGCAGTTGAACGTTTACTCACTAAAATTGTAGAAGAAAAACATAATAATAAGTGTTTTGTTGATATTAAGGTCGATTCTATAGATGATGTATACGAAGTGTTTTGGTATGCTAGTGCAGTATTTGAAAGTTTTAAATTTAAAAATAAGAACAGACAATTAAAAAAGGCACTTTGACAGTTACTGACCTTTTTTTTAAATGAGAAAACAAACCGAATAAAAGTGACAAATAACAGGTGCACAAAAATGTTACGAATGTCGATCATACCAACAAAATATATGTATCTGTTCCCCACTTCCTTGATCCCACCAAAGTATTTGACAGCTTGTCTCATTCAATCCTCATAGATAAATTACTATATTATGGTTTCCAGATCACAATGTTGGTCATATATATTCATACCTCAATAATAGGCAACGATATGTCATCCATAATAATACCACATCAACATTTCTGGGTGTTAATGCAGGAGTACCAAAAAGATCAGTTCTTGGCCCGATTATCTTCTTAATTTAGTTTATTTTGTTGTGTTAATGATTCAATAATTAACTATTCAATTTGAAGATGATGTAAGCTTCACTAGTCACATGCAGTTATACATATAACTAACTGGAGTATTAACTTTAATTACATTATTAAATATTGCAAAATTTACATGATAAATGAGTTTGTGTTGCAAATAAGCATTTTATGGCCCAGAAGATTTCTTGATCAACAGTGTATCCATGATATAGACCATTTTTTTATTTGCTTTGCATAAGTACTTTGTATATTTTGGTATAAATAAAGAAATTAAATTAAAACTCGACTAAAATTGGAATGAAAGTATTTAATTATTAGAATTAAGTAATGAAAGTGTGATAAGTTTTCATTAACTTGTCCCTTTAATGCCGCAAAGAGAAAAGTACGAATATTTGTATCATTTAAACCCTTACAAAGTGAATATTTAACCCTTAATTAAGTAATAAAAGAAAGTCTTAAAATGTATTCCAAGCGGTGTAAAGGGTCACATTTTTGCGAGTAATTACAAGCGACAGAAAAAAAAGGGGCAAAATGTCATATTAGCAGGGATTTAATTTAAATGTATAACCAGCTTTAAATTTCTATTACAATTCTTTCAATTATTCAGTTAGAGTAATTGTAGACTTACTTTTAACGAGTTTGGAAGCACAAAAGTACTTAATTGTAAAGTAAAAAGTTTGCTTTCAACTGTATTGTCACAATTTTCTCATTCGCTTCAAGAGAACCCGTACATTTTACTCGTTAATTGATGAAATACTTTCATGAAAAGCTTTTATTACCTATATATATTTAATTTTTTGTCTACTCGTCGAACAATGAGTGGTCTGAGACAAAACAGCCCCTGTAAGTCGTCAAAAACATCTAATAATCCAACAGCCTCTTTTTGCTTTATAGGTTAGCGTCGGTGATAAAGCCTTTTGGTAAATTTACGTCCTGTAGCGCCACAAGTTCGAGCAAAAACCGTTTTTAAGTCAAAGGCAATCACATAAATTCTCGTTAAAGACCCACCATATTTTAAAAAGTATTTTATGAAAATTTCATTAAAATTTCGTACCTGGGGTCTGGGTAATGAGGGAAGTTGCTGAGTTACGGTAACTTGAGGTGAATTTTATTATAAATTTTGGAATTTTAATAGCTACTACGGAGATACAGAGATGTTATTCGAGAAGATATTGGTTTATTTTACAAGATAGATGAGTATAACTGGCTGCATAAGAATTCTCCTAACACCACTTTTATTACAAATGAAAAACATGTGTATTTTCACTTCCACATCATCCATCAATAAATTCTTAATAGAGCTAATATACCACTTTTGCTAAAAATGTTTTTTATGTTAAAGAATTGCTTTTTTACTACACTATTCTACGTACCAAACACAATGACACAATAGGAACACGGTACATTCAAATAAGTCACCTACATTACATGCGTAATGTAATTACATTGCGGAAAAATGATTATTTTAAATCCAAATATAATGATGTCTATCCCGATATATTCGAACTGATAGCAATGAAGAAATAGTTTTAATATTATTGAGGAAAGTATTATAGTTTTTAAAATAAAAATCTGTATCATATTAAGAAAATACATACTGCCTAGACTTTCTTGGCAGAATTGCTCTTTGCAGAATGTTGCATATGTTAAACAGATTTCTCTAATCTTGTATTGTTTTCTGTTGAAACAACTTTTACAGGACATTTTATCTTTAATACCCATCATATGCAGATCTGGAGTAAAAAAATCATCATGAGATGTGCGAATTTCACCAGCAAAACACCTCGAGTCTGAAAGTATGGTAAAAATTTTGCTGAAGTATATAATATCATATAATACGAATTTTGTCATCATCATTTTCTTTTTTATAAATAAGATATATTCTTGAAATTTTTCGACTATAGGGGAATGTGTGTGTAAATAATATTAAACTAACTTGAAGTACGTCTTCTCTGAAGAGAATTATTATTACATTGCCTACTATTCATGTCTCTTACGCTTTATAGTTATTAGAAGTTATAGATGAAGTAGCAAAGTAGTAAACAAACCTATCGGCAATTTCTTTGGAATCATTTGGATGTCTATTATATGTCCTAGTGTTTGGAATGGATGTATAGTCTGTTTTCGAATTAACAAAAGTCTAAAATTAGTTTCGATTATGTTTTACTTCATTTTCGGTATTAATAATATATGTTTTATTAAATCAATGTCATTAATTCATTGATAAGTGAACTAAAATTTGACTGTTGCGTCTCAAAAACACTTTTAATACGAGTGTAAAAATTCTTTTATCACTAGTGGTAAAATTAAAACGTTATAGACTATAGTATAGTCACTCATTATAGTAATATGAATTCTTCTCAAGATAGTAGAAAGCTGTATTTATAAATTTAAAAAGAATATATTTATTCAAGCAGTTAAAAATTATTTATTTAGAAACTTTAATATTACAACCCGAACAGTTGCTTAAGTTAATTCCCTGAGAAGTAATTGCAGAGGTATTCAGTTTAACTGCAATACTATCGTCGACGTCACCTTATGACGCTGATGTCAAGGTAGTAGGGTTTTCTAAAGCAATTGCAGCAGAAGAGGTATTGTACTGGGAATAATTCTCTCAGCAATTTTATTTTTATTTGTAACAGAATCCTCGCAGTAGCTCTCAGCAACACCTGATGAGTTCCATCCACAATGAAAATTAGCTCCCGAATCTGCTAACAAAGATACCGAAGATCTTCGGGAACAATGGCCAGTAAACAGCTTCGGATCTGGAAATTTAGAAATTCGGTAATATTAGTAGGAATCTTCCCAAAACTATTTATCCCAAAAGGTTTACTTTCCAAAATATGAATTAATAAGGAGTTTTCTGATTCTTCAATATCATCCAGTGCAAAGCTCTTCAAGACAGCATACTCCAAATAAACCAAAAATTGACGCAACATTTATCATTATATATTTGGTGTCTGGAGCTTCATTAAAATATGTATTAATTTGTTCGCTAGTAAAAATTTTCGATTGTTTTGACCGAAATCCTATACTTTTTCGCTTTAAAAACGTTATTAGCTTGTAATACTTACTTATATACACGTTATTCTTGATTTGCAAACTAGCTTTTATCATAGAAATATTAGACCACAGTGTTGATGCCTTCCATAACTTACATTTTAATTCGAAGTAAGCCAAAAGTATATTTTCAGTGAACTTTTACACTATTCAGTAAGTCTTTTATATGCTATATCATATTGTTGCCTTGATTTCTGGGGCAACAGATCTAAAGTTGCCCTATTTGCGGCTTCTTCAACATCTGATGGAATAATAAAATTACTTTTATTTCCCGTATTTTTTTTCGGAATCCATTTTTTAGCCACAAAATTACACTATTTAAGGACAGCTTCAATTGTAGTTACTAATAAGCACTAAACAACTTACAACTGTTTTACTTAGTTACCCTTGACCTGACCTGACTTGATATATGTATACGAGTACACTATTGTCACATATAATAGAAATGAACGGGTGGCTCGACGCATCCGACACGTAAGCGATAGATCAGAAGTTCGGACCCACAGACGGTATTTTTTTTAATAACAATTTTTGCAAACAATTTTGTATGATACATTTGTTAAAAGATTTTATTTTGTTCCACTCACAAAATAAAATGTCAATTTTAAGTCTTGTATTCTAAATAACTATTATTTTTATTTTTAACAATTGATGATTTTATAACATTTAAAATTATTATGGTCATCATTTGGCATGGAGCTTCTGTGTCTTCTCCAACAAATGAAGATGTCGATAGTACGAATAAATATTTCAATGATTTTCAAAATGACACTCGTGGACAATAGTAAATGTTTAGATTCGTACAACAATTTCTAACTTATACTCCCTGTTTGCTAATTCAGTCTGCAATATATTCTTACAAAAAATCTGCTGTTTCCATTCTATTTCCATATGCTACCCTCTTTTTATAGACCTTCTCTCAACAATGACCATTTTCATCTCACATAACAAATTTTTTCTAGTCGTCAAAGCACACTCTATTAGCTAAAGCAATGTAACGGGCAAAGAACCAACCAACACTAGTTAAAAATACAGGCCCCGTTTTTGGTAAATGGTAAAGTAATTACCTTGCAAACAAACGTAAAAGAGGAAGAGTGAACAACGCTCTTGGTTAGACGCAAGGCCTAATAAAATCTGCATAAACTTACGGCGGCACAACTGCAACTGAGCCGAAACTAAATTGAAAAATAAACAATCAGATTATAGAAGCGTGGTGAATTTTTGTTTTTTCTCTTAAACGTTAATTTTAGCGCGCTGTTCTGTTTCGCTTGCATACATTCATACATAAACAAAAATGTACAAAAACGGAGCATACAGCAGGATAGAAATCAAGGACCTACTTTGTACATATTTATCTTTGTGTCTAAGATTATCATATAATTTTAAGAGAAAAAAATATGTACTGGTTTCTCATGGATAAAACGTTTTTGAGATTTAGGCGTTTAGTGAAGAAAACATAAACACCATCCCATTTATTTCACATCCTAATAGCAGAAAATACTTGAAACAGGGTTGTTCCCGGACGAAAAAATAATCTGCACAGTAAAAACGTGTTCCTAATGTTTTACTTTGTTTCCAGACAAGGTAATTGTTCTTTTACTGTGATTGTGCCGTTGTTCTTATTTTACAGGGACATTTTTTCTCTTATGAGTGATAACTCTAGAGAAAATTCCACTACGTAAATAACCCGATAAGGAAAAGTAGCAGAGCCCAGTTAAAATGCTTATTGATATACAGGGTGTTTCAAAACATATGTTGGAAAATAATGGGTGCGATTCTTTGGCTCATTTCTATAGGGTGTCAAAAAAAAAAAGTTTTTTGGCGAGAGAATCGTTTGAGATACAGAACTCAAAGTAACAATATCAAAAAATAAACAGCGATAAAATGCCACCTAAGCGATCGATGGAATAGCGTTCGTCCCACTGTGCTATTGGAAATACGTGCAGCATGGAAAGAAGACATTCAATCTACTGCGGTCGAGATGGTGTACGGACAACATCTACGCCTACCCGGAGAATTTCTTCATTCCCGCAGGACAAACGAAGAGCTCAGCACCGAAGCGAATTTTGTTAAGGAGCTCAGACGTCATATGGAAAGCTTACGTCCAGCCGCAGTTAAACGTCATGGCGAGAAGACTCCATTCGTTTTTAAAGACTTGTCAACAGCGACACATGTTTTTGTGCGTGCGGACGGCGTTAAAACTCAACTACAGAGCCCATATGATGGTCCGTTTCAATGATCAAACGCGACGACAAAACAGTCACGGTGCTAGTGCGTGGTCGCGAAGTTAAAGTGTCCATAGACAGAGGCAAATCTGCGTATTGTCTGAATGACGCGACAGCTACCAGGGACGAGGACAATAGTCTTCTGCCACATTATCCGTGCCAACCACACCCAAGGCAATTACCACTAGGTCCGGTAGAAGGGTTCCTGACTGGCTGCAGGTTCCGTGATGGCATCCATACTGGCAGGGGTGTGTGTGGGTACACATGTTGCAAGTGACCCATTTTTAAGTACAACGTCAATAGCGCCATCCTGACGCCGGCGTCGCCCTGACACACCAGGATTCCCGGAGACGACCCCGGCAGATTAGCGACAAGAACCAGGTACTTCTGCGAACGACTCCACACAAGCTTAGTTTTTCTATAAAAATAGTTTATTTGTACCGTTGAGAGAGCATATATTTTTTGCTGTACAGCGAAAGCAACCCTCAATATCAAAAAATAAAATAAATCGGACAACTAGATACATGGAAAATAAATGATTTCCATCATAAAACGCCATTTATCTTGAAAACGGTTCTTGTTAGAGCTTTTGATGATGCGTACCATTTTTATGTAGAAAACATTGACGGTTTAAAATATGCTTTCAAAATGACAATTTTTCCAGAGTAGTAAAAATTAGGAGCAAAAGAACCTTACGCAATCCTAAAATCTTCGCCTCTGTCATATGAATAAAAATTGAATTAGCGATCGAAAGTAGCTAATATTAATGATAATACGTGTACAAAACACTGAAAAAAAAAATATTTTTTAGCACACTATATCTCGAAAACGGTGGGTGCGTTTACGGATCCATGTTAATAAGACTTTTTCCCCTTAGAATGAACCAAAGAATCGCACCCTTCATTTTTCGGCATATGTTTTGGAACACTCTGTATAAGGATTAAAAAGGATAATGGAATAACATGTGATGTGATTGATAATCACTAAAGTCAAATACTTTCATCTTTTTAAATTGTGCCATGAATTGCAGAGAGCTACAACCGTACTTTTTGAAACTGAATTGTACGAATAACAACGAACATAGTGGATCATTAATGGTGGAAAGTACGTGGAAAATGTAATACCCTGTAAACGATGTAGTTACTATTGTAACAGTTCTCGAAATTGGATCGCCAAAGCTGAAGTAGTTCGATACAGATGTAATTGCGATGAATCGGCCGCTGGTCTTCTATCCAGCTGGAAAGACCGGTGGATCCAGGCATAAAGACTTTATCTGGAAATTCCCCCAAGAAATATGTGCTCCCGTTGTTATTTTATTTTCTATTATTCTTCCTTCGACCCGCCGAATTGGTTTCAATTTTAGGCCCGTGTTTCCCTCGGCACGGCTTTTTGTGCTTAAGAGATGTATCGCCATGAGGCTTTGTCGGTCGCACGACAGCATCACTGTTTTCCTTTACATGTGATTTATGGGAGGAGACGGGCTTTTCCGAACTGTAATAGAGGATTTATTGGCGGTTAAATATTTCAATGTTTAGTCCACTGCGGATCGAATCGGTTGCCTTTACATTAAATAAAACCGGGATAAATGAACCCCTCGGAAACCGGAATTATCCGCAGCTGTACTGTACGCTCCGGATTTGTAACCAGTTTTCAGCAAACGCGACTGAGGGGCAACCGGTAATTGGTATAGGATTTTTATTTATTTTTATTTTGTGGTTAGCAGTGCCCGAAATTTTGGAACGGCACAAAAGAAAAACGTTCATCCATGGTGTCTGCAAAATTTTAATACGTGGTTGTATAAATGAAAATAAACAAAAAATGTTCTATACATCATGGCTTACTTTAACCAGTTTCGGAAAAATGGGACTTTGTCAAGTTCAAAAAATTATTCATATTTACTCAATTATTTTGCAAACAGGCTAATAGTCGCTGGTCTTTTAAAAGAATGGTTTTCGTGTACAAAATTGAAAAGAAAAAAATTAAAATACATTTATACTTAATCTCCACTTATGAAGTATTTTTGGTTGTTTGTGTACGTATTGTAACATTCACTATCTGTATAGTGTGAATGTCACTATTTATTTTAACGACAATTCAACAATTAAACAGCTTCTTGAGATCTTGGTATCAAATTCAAATTTGTTATCACTATTAGTTAGTTTTGTTTCCACCTGTATACTGCTGTATTGTTGTTACATCATGTATATCTGTGTCATAACCTGCAATTAGTTATAGAACACCAATATAATAAACTGTGTACAATAAATGTTTACTATTTACCTGTTATAAACATGGAGAATCTGTGTATGAATTGAAATTATGTCTGTAATTATATAATTTTAACTGTACTACCTTTTATTTGTATTATTTTCTTTTAACATTGTTATTTGTAAACCGAACCTGAAGCACCAACAATCAGGTTACTTGGTTGTCATATATTGAAGGTTAGTTATTTGTTTCTGTTACCATCGACCCAAAGACACACAGAGTGGACTGGATAGTTTGTGGTAAGACATATGGGCTATGCTCAGTGGTAGAATGCGTTCAAGGTGGTTAAATAGCAGTTGCCCAGTCTGAAATGTATTTCGTTCAACCGGCCAATCACATCGATTGAGTTTAGTTTTTTTAGAATTGAATCAATAAAACGGTTGCCGGAGCGAATTAAAGCCTCTTTCATTTTTACTACTGGTACAAGCAACTAGCTCGCGAGTGATTTATAATAAAACCGATTATTTTAACTTAGATTAATTTAATCACCAGTGAACCACAAACTGCACCAAAGGTAATTAATTAAATATTAAATTTCTAGTTTTCTCTTAAATTCGATCCAGTAGATTTTAGCCTAGTTAACCATTAGGATTTTGCTTGTGTTTTTTGTAAAACCTTCAATGCTGTGCAACCACGTGCTAATTGAATTTTGTTTCTTCCTTTTTCTGTCACCAGAGCTTACCTGAAAAGTTTTTTTAAGAGTTTTGAAAAGTTGATAAGTTTTAGAAAGCTTAAAGAGTTTTGCAGAAACGTTATTAGAAAAGTTTAACAGTTTATTAGAAAAGTTCATAGAAAAGTTTCTATAAAAGTTTTAAGATCAGTTTCTTATTAAAGTTTTAAAAGGCCTATAAGGTTCTTTATTTTGAGAAAAGTCTCAAATTATTTATTACGTTAAAGTTTGGCGAATATCGTTAAAATTCGTTGTAACTAGTCTCTTAGATCGACATAGCGATCATTTAGCGAAAATTCAGTAGCTAAAATTACGATAGTCACTGCAACTTTAAGTCAAACATTCCACTAACTTTTTGGTAAACCTGGAAGGGATTAGGTCACCCTTGAGCTCCAGATTCGAGTCTTCGGTCCAGGACACCAGGGCATCTGAGACTCCGTATTCCGCCGAACATCCGGTAAAAGTGAGAAATATGCCAGTGACATTTTATTTTTGCTATTTTATTTTCTTTTCTCCAATCCCGACCTACAGGGAGAGGAAACGTTAGGGGGTTGTTTTGCTAGTTTTTTGTAGGTTGGCGCCCTTTTGGTATCTTTTATCTCCCCATAAAGTTTTCCTCGAACTGGTAAATCTATATGCTGCGAATTAACCTTAGAACCGACCCACTGCCCATTGCCTCCGCTATAAGAGCTGCCATTCGGACTTTGTAGTATGAACCTTTAAATAAACACTATAGTATAAAAAGTTGTACTTTTAAAAAATTTACTAATTTTCACAACATAAAATACAATAATAACAGTACTGACTTATCTTTTTATAGATAATGTTTGCAACTTAAATTAAATGGGGAAAAATAAATGTGAATGATTTAGAGCGAAACTTTCATGGAATAAAAGTTGTTTTATTTAGAAGGATGAAAGTTTTCAAGAAATTCCAAATCTTTAGACAATTTCTGTATTATTAATTATATAAAAAAGTAGTGTACTTATATGTAGGGCTACCAGAGAGGGCCACAATTCAATGGCCTCAGAATGCTTTTGATGTTCACGTCACATTAGTATACTATTGTCTTTGTTATCGTGCGGATGTTGCGTTATTAATTCCTATCTATTGGTGTTTATGGTGGTGTATTGTAGACAATTTAATTTGTTGCTTCTTAATAAATAATGCGTACGCCTATGTCCCGCGGCTCAGATCTGACAGCCTTACTTATTTGTATTCACGTACGGTTGCCCCTACTTTTCTAAATAACATTTTAGTTCAACTAAATATACCATATATGCAATTTATCAGACATATTAAAAGACATGTTACTTTATAGACTAATGTATAGTTACTCGTAGTTAATGTGATGATAATTAATTAAAAATAATATTTTTTTTTCGTCACACTTATTTTTAGTCAAAACGTGTGTAATAGGGTACCTATTTATGTCTTATTTATTACTCTTTTTGGTGGAATGGAAGAGCGGCATTGCCGAATCCCTACCCTTTTTGTGTTTTGTGCACAATAAAGATATATTTATTTATTTATTTATTTATTTACTATTGATAATTTTAAAGATTTTTTTTTATTTATTTTTAAATATTTTTATGAACGATCACAGTGCCACAAAAAAAAGTACCTGGCCCTAAAGACCAGACCATGATGTTTAATAATATTTACGAAAGAAAATCTATTTAGAGATTAGCTTAGGAGATTGATATAGTGGAAGCCATTTGGAAGCAAAAAAAGAGGAAGACTTAAATTTTAAGGGAAAAAAAGTAAAGGAAGTATAAATAGCTTGGGGGTAGCAGATTGGAGAGAACGAGTGAAAGACAGAAAGAAGTGGAATAGAATAGTGGAAACAGCCAGATCAAAGAACTTCTTATGAAAGTGAATCAGACGCAAAGTGTAGTAACACATCATCACAAATAAGTCAATGGAAAGCGATTACAATTTATTTAAATAATATGAGCGAAAATGATTAATTTTGTAGCTGTAAAATCTGACAAGTGCAAGCTCATTTTATTTCTCAATTTCATTTAGTACAATCTATGTTTTTAAGAAGCTTTATTTGTTTTTTTTTTGGTATTTATATTTTCATATAAATCCAGCCAATTTATAAACTGTGAAGAATTGTACTAATGCTCAATTTGGGAAATGGGACACTAAGGATACTTCAGACCTTTCCAAAATGTTTACCACGAGGCAAAAATATTTACCGATCCTCCGAAAAAAAAAAAACTCGGGTTACGTTGATTTATTACAGAATTTGTACCGTTATAGTTTCATAATACAGAAAGAACGGCAGTATTTTTTCGACTAAAGAGAAGTTATGGCTAAACATATCAATTGTCGTGCTGTAATAGACGATATTTCTCGAAGAATGGATGCGATTTATTATTATTTCCAGACTTACTGTTTACAGATATGTCACCGAAATAGTGCCTCGAGCTGTTTGTGGGACGGCTTGTTTGGACCGGATTCGACATAAATTTTTTTACCACGTCAAGGCTGAAATTGTATCTGTAACTTTCTCTCTTGCCGGAATGAAGATAAATTTTCATTAACTTCTGTAGCCCACGTGGCTATGAAAACTCCAGAATGAATGGAGAAATACTTTCAATATGAACAATAGTGGTATAGTCTTCCCGAAGTCATGCAAAAAAACGCCCGGCAATAAAATTTAATGCGTTTCATAGGCGTTTTTGAAAAAGTTTTCTGATAAAGGTAAAAAATTATAATAATTTGTATATACTCTGCAGAAAATTTCTATTATATGTTCATTTGTTCAACAACATATTTTAATTATTTATATCTTCAAACAATTTTATTATATTGATGGTAAGTTTCGTTTTGTTCCGTTTCAAAAGATCTCCAAAATGCCATGTTGTAATAATATTATTTCCCCTTTCGCAATTGTAATAGCAAAGGGTGATAGAATTTGACCTATAACAAACTAAAATTACCTGAATCACACCAAATTCCGCATTGCTGCACTGCACTGCTGGGCAATTTGTCGACCACTTGTCAACGGCTGAGATTTATTGCCCAGTGGCCCAATGCAGCTGTATTTGTATTTCGTTTGCCCGCGCTCGCATTCTTCAACTGTGCGTATATATTTTCTACCACTTCCATTTTAGTTCGACCAGACCTGTATATGGGTATTGGCTAAATAAATATAGGAATAAGTTTTTCAAATATTTCAATGTTGAGTTGCGTCAGCGACCGAACCTGGTACATACTGTCAACCTCTTGGTTCTTCAATTCATATCGGAAAGAATATAGTAGAAGCAATATATTCCCGAACAATGAAGTAAATTCTTGGCAAAGGCATTAAGCCCTTATCAACAAGCATTGAAGTCAGGGAATGTCCTTTGCTACTGTTTAGATATTTGTTACTATATTTTCTAAAGTCGCAATCGAGAGTTTAAATTACGAAATTATTATTAATCCAATCTAATTACTTTAAATTAAATCCTCTCCTTGAGATCATTGTTTATTTATTAATGTGTTAAAAGTCAGATTTAATGCTTATTCCGCTTTAATATTGCTAAGAACTAAAATATTAAAAAACATTTAAAATGGACAATAATGTTCAGGTGTCCAGAAGATCACCAGAGTTATAAGCTATTGAATAGAGGATTTTAAAAGAAAATATGACCTTCAAGATATTTTATTACATGAATCGTTCAAATGGTCAGTTTAGATGAAAAAACCGCGGAGTGCTATTAAATTAGAGGGTGGAAACTAGAGATAAGGGTGAAAATCACCCCTTTCAGTTTTTTAATTATAGCTCGAAAACGAAGCAAAATTTCGCTATAATTTATAGGAAAAATTATTTAGACAATTGAAATTTCCATCGAAAGGGCTTATTTAAAAAAATTTAAAGGAAAATGTTATGCAAAAAAAATCGTTAATAAACAGCAAAGTACCATTATTTATTATTTTACACAGCATTTTTATAAAACAAATCTGTTTATAACCTCAAATATTGTCCTAATATAAATTTTAAAATCAAAATTTCAATTTTTAAGGTGGGAAGTAGCTATACATATAGAGTAAAAGTCAGAATTGAAATTTTTATTTGAAAATTTGTATTAGGACATTATTTGAGGCTATAAACAGATTTGTTTTATAAAAATGTTATGTAAAATATTAAATAATGGTACTCCTCTCTTAAGTATTCTCGTGTTGTGAGCACCCTGTATATCTAATCTAAGATGTTTGTATGACAGTCGAGGGGCAGAACTTTTTATAAAGAGTGACATTTTTCGATAAAGTCAAAAACAAAAGAGTTTCTCCTCTTGTTAACTCCATCCGTGGACGCACTGTATACAGGGTGATTCAGTCGTAATGTCATTAATTTTAAGAGCAGATAGAGAAAAAATGAGTATAATACGATGGCGTGATTAAAAAAAATTAAATGCATATTTAAGCAGAAAAAAATATTGTCAAATCATTATTTAACCCCCTTTTCAGGCTGTTACTGACCGGCTGACGACAGTCGCTTATTCAGAATTTGCGCACGGCTACGATATGTACAACGCGCCCTAGATGCAACGTTGCCATATTTATATATTTTCGCACATATAAAGACAATAAATAAACGGTTTGCTCACGTCAGCCAATAATAATTTAAAATGCTATAAATTATTTTTTATTTATGCAATCAACATATTAAATTGTTATTGTTGCCCAGCAAGAACCTCGAGGTCTGAGCATGCCTTGCCAAAAATCAGTTTTTATTAGCATCATAATTTTAATATTTTAACAACATTTGCTGTAAGCCCGAAGGGGAAGGTTTTCAAACAATTNAAAAATGTTGTGTAAAATAATAAATAATGGTACTTCTCTCTTGAGTATTTTCGTGTTTTTTTAATTTATGAGCACCCTGTATATCTAATCTAAGATGTTTGTATGACAGTCTCATTTTTTCGAGGGGCAGAACTTTTTATAAAGAGTGACATTTTTCGATAAAGTCAAAAACAAAAGAGTTTCTCTCCTTGTCAACTCCATCCGTACACACTGTATATACATTATTAATAAACTTTATTGTACTTAAATTCTCAAGTTTTTGCTAAATTATTTTATTAAAAAAGTTAAAAAAATCAAAAAATCTTATTTTTTTGCTTTCTTTAAAATTATTTATTAACGAATTTTTGCATAAAATTTTCCTTTTACATTTTATAAATAAGCCAATTCGATGAGAAATTCAATTCTCTACAAAATTTTTCCTGTACTATACCGAAATTTTGCTTCGTTTTCGTGCTGTATTTAAAAAACTGCAAAACTCCTTTTTGCAAAAAAATATGAATTATAACGTATAAGGGTAAACGCGACGAAAATCGAAAAATTGGCTAAGTTTGAGCGGCCATATATCAGTCAATTTTCATCCAAAAATACTGTACAACCTCTTGTTTTGAAGGAAATTTTGTTTACTTTTTTTTCTATGAAACAATGTCTATACCAATCTTTACCCAAAAAAAAACTAGAGGCAAAAAAGTAAAAAAATCAGAAAATCGAATTTTCAAATCGTTTATTAACGATTTCTTTGCATAAAATTTTACTTCAAATATTTTACCGACACTAAAATCCATCGACTGCCGATGGCAACCCATTCGACATCCTCCCGGCCAATTCTACACGCTCTCGAACGAATTAGTTAGTTATTCAAATCGATTTAATTACTTTTGACTTAATAGAAGTATAAATTAAGCGACGTCGTTCTGATTTGGAGCTTTCGAAAATTTTCTTTCATCGAACGGGCAAATTTAACGGCAAAGACCGAGTAGCGAGTAAATTAAAGTTCGATTCTTGGATAAATTTAATCTCCGGCTGGAATGATTTTCTCCTATTTAGAATTTTGTTTCGCATTCGGGAGTTGTTTGATCTAGACGATTTGAACGGGACGCGTCCTGATAAGCGGGCTGTGTGAAAAGCGTCATACTGAAACTGTTTGTGGTAATTCACGAGACGTAAATAATAAAGTCGCGAGGATAAAGGGCTTTTGTGCCTTAAGATTAATGAAATCAAATACATTGGCGTCAATACTGAATTAAAACAAAATTCCGAAAAGTCTTTCTGGATAGACATGTCTGAAAACTGATCGTAAAGAAACAACATTTTGCATATTAATGTTTTCAATGTAACACTAGATATTTGACCTTAAAAAAATAACTTCATATTAAAGATTTTGAACAAAAATATTCATAACGTAGTCCCTGATTAACTTCAGAAGAGCCCAATAGAAATTATTAGCAGAGAAACATTAAGAAAAGTTTATACGACTATGGTAAAAGATGGGCAAGATAGTAATACCAGAAGGAAGGACTGGATGAAGAGGTCCCCTGTTAAAGCTAATCTAGTCTGGTATACTGAGAGACTGACACAGGTGTTGGAGTTTCAGTATGTGGTTAAGGTTCGAATCCTTCTGAGCCTAGAAATAGACGACACAGTCTCTGAGACCGAGGAAATAGACAGTGAATATTGAAGAATGTCAGTGTTAAGGCAATGAACTCATACCAAATCAAAAAAAGTATGTTGGATGCATTAAAAAGGCTAGGAAGTAGAAATGATTCTAGCTTGAGTAGAAGACGAAAGTTCAATCTGAGTAGTGAAGTAAATCCCAACAATTGTAGAGAGGAACCCCTGGATAGAAGCAAGTGAAAAATGAAATGAATAATTAGGATAATAACAGGACTATCAACAAAGCATTGCAAATTTTAGTAACATTGACCTGGTAGAAGACAGCCTCTGTAGGTTTCACCAAGAGAAAGAGAAGAACCACATGTATTATGGGAGCATGAAGCTGTATCATCAAGGTATCATTAGTATTACTCCGGTTGAAAACAGGAAACGGACAATATATGAAGAGTCCACTGTTAATGCAGTGTAGTCTGATTACAATTATGTAAAATATAGGAAAATATTCGCTATAATCGGGAATAAGCATGAGATAAGCACTGGAATTCCCCAGAGTTCAGTGTTGTGATCTTTAATCTTTCTAATTTATGTCAATACCAAATGCAGCAACTTTCTTTGCATATGCCAGTCTCAGCTGCAACCTGTGTGAACAATAAAAAATTTAGTGATGTGTTTGGTGCCTTTGCCGCTGTTCTTTGAATACAGCTCTTACGACTGCAATTACATATTAATTTGAGATGGTATTAATATAATAATATGAACATCACCACAAACCTATTAAATCAATCATAATTATGCTCTCTTGAAAATTAAGCCATTAAGTGCACTGTTAAATGTGTTCTATAGCCTTGTTCATAGTCAACTAACATAGGTATAATGTTTTACTGTGGGACAGTTATAGTCAGTAATAGAATACTTATGACTGAAAAGAAGATTGTAAGATAAATTGTGCGATTTTTTTACCGTACGACGTAATAGGAATCTTGCATTGATCGCAGACGGTGTGTTTTTAAGTATTTAAAGTAATGCAATTACGCACTCATAGAATTACGCACTCACCGCTACGCGTCGTCGTGCGTAACTTTTCCATTTGTGCGTAAAATGCTTTTTACAACACTTATTACGTAATATACTATTTCAAAGTGAAAAGTTAAACAATTGCATAATTAGGGATATTTGAATAATTTGGCATAACTTTGCAAATCATGAATAAATTAAGGATACTGACTGTAACTTTCCAACCTCAAAGTGTCCTAAAGAAACCCTGATAATTGCAAAACGCTGCAATTTTTTTTTGTTAGTGCTCGAAATGTTTATTTGTCGTTTTTGCTGAAGTAATTTTTCACTTTTTAATCTTTTTTTTTAGTTAAAAATGTTTTTTAGGGATAATCGATATTTTCTTCATCAAAAAACCTTCATTATTCCAAAAAAATAAAAAAAAATTTCAAGAATTATTTTTTTCAACATTTTTTTTAACACATCCACAAGCTTCACAAAGGTCAAAAAAATTTGGTTGATTTGACGTTGTAGATCACAATTTAATGTCTCCTCTGTTCCTGATCACTGATTCTAAGCGGTTTCGCATATTAATACACCCTCGGATTGTTGCATAATTCTTTGCCAAGTTTGTAAAAGAGCCCGGGTCAATTGTTGGTGATTTTGTAATTGCAGATAGTCTCGTCGTCATCGACGTCCGAGCATGTTCTAAACATGACCAATGGGGTTCAATTCGGGACTCATAGGTGGATGGTTGAGAGTTACCACGTTGTTAGCGTGAACAAAATTTCTCGTACGTTGTGTGGTATGAACACGAGCATTATCCTGCATGAGAATGAAATGATTCCCCAGGAAGTGTGGTTCAAGGATTTCGGTGATGTACCTTTCGATAGTCAATGATGGGAATGATTAACAACTGAGTTCTGGTATTAATTGATACGCCTCTAAAAGAGCTTTATGGTGAAATTACCAAAAATTTTTTTGAAGTCCATAGACATTTTTAAAGAAACACAAAAATTTACAATTTTTTTTTCGTTAATTTTCTTATGATGACTCAAAAACCGCTAAATCTAAAAAAATTTAAACTCTAGATCCAAAAACTAGACACATGAAGCTTCAATTTCCTTTTTTATACTCTCTACTACCATTGCCTTCAAAGTATTCTTCTAGTCTACGAAGACTGAATTTAAATAAACAAAAAGATAACAAAAACAATGATTTTTCTTAAAAATAGAGATTAAGGATATACTCGTATGTTGTTTACTATCAAAACACTCTTAGGGAGCACATCTGCTAAAGCAGCTGCAGTAAGTCAATGGATCACTAGAATGATTTCGATAAGTTGTTCAATAACACTTTTGTAATTTCCAAATAAATTATTCAATGAAAGAAATGAAAAGAAAGGCAGAAAAGGAAATAGAACAGAAACAGAAAGACCTTGTAATAAATGCGCTCCAAATTTCTGCATTAGTGCTAACCTAAAATGCGCTGAACCTTCCACTCGTACAAATGACAAAAGTTAGGAACACCTTCCCCTGACAGGTACATCGGCTCCTCGCCGACGAACAGAAACAATTACTGACGCTAAACATTCATAACTCAGGGGGCGAACGCGCCAAAAAAATGATTGATGAAATTTGTTACAAGCCATCAATCTTTACATTAGTGGCTGTTGGAAGTGCGCAATGACATTTATTAGCTGTATTAGCATTGGAACTGTGATATATTGCAAAGATGAAGAATTGTTTTCGCGGGGCCTTGTTCGACAGTTCATTCGATTCGGAGCGTGAGCTACGGCTAATGGTTATTTATAATATAATGCAATCTCGTGCTCATACCAAAAATAGAGGAATGTACCAGATGTTTCTTGCAATCTCCATGTTTCTCGCTTAAATTTACTCGTGCAAATANACCTTCCACTCGTACAAATGACAAAAGTTAGGAACACCTTCCCCTGACAGGTACATCGGCTCCTCGCCGACGAACAGAAACAATTACTGACGCTAAACATTCATAACTCAGGGGGCGAACGCGCCAAAAAAATGATTGATGAAATTTGTTACAAGCCATCAATCTTTACATTAGTGGCTGTTGGAAGTGCGCAATGACATTTATTAGCTGTATTAGCATTGGAACTGTGATATATTGCAAAGATGAAGAATTGTTTTCGCGGGGCCTTGTTCGACAGTTCATTCGATTCCGGATAATGTACTACGTGACACAGATACGGAGCGTGAGCTACGGCTAATGGTTATTTATAATATAATGCAATCTCGAGCTCATACCAAAAATAGAGGATGTTTTTTACAATCTCCATGTTTCTCGCTTAAATATACTCGTGCAAATAACGTTGATCAGACTTTCCTGAAAGTATTAAAGAAAGGAGTGCTCCCATGAATCGTCACAGATGAATAACATATTATAAAGGCTGAGTCGGTAGTTTTTTCGTTTTTAAATACAGTAACCTAAGTACGGTCTAATAATGAAGAGAGCGATTCAGCATTTCGAACTTTCGCCACCAAGAACGGCGATGACAACATTTTTAACAGTACGATGATTTTTCGCATTGTATTAACTATATCCTGTCCCAATTTGGTTAGTGCAACTCTATCGGTTTCGGAAATACAATACCTATGTATGTTTTCAGCCACGAAAATTGAATAATTCCAAACATTTAGAATTTTCGCCACCAAGAACAGCGATGACATTTTTATGAGTAAGGCGATGTTCTGAAGCATGCATCAGGGGCTCCAAGAGAATACAACTTTTGTGAAATGTCCTGATAATGTTGGAAAACCTAAAAGAATTACAAGTCAATCAAAAATTGGTAATAAATTTTCTAAATAGAAATTTAAAAAAGATTTTACTGACAAAGTCAGACGTAACTCCTTACCAAATTCACATAACTATCGATAGGCATATGAATATCCTCACGCGACAAGACAAGTTAATTATCACTATCAGTTCTTATTAAATTTGGATGGATGCTATTGGAGACTTCGTTTTTTGCGCCATTCCTCCTTCTATTATAACTACATTTTTTGAAATATCCTAAAGACTCTCTTCTTCCGTTTCACTGCATTGTTTCTTACAGAGTAAATGGAATTCTATCAAATTTAAACTATTTTGAATACCACAGTAAACTAATAAATCTATATCCTTTTCAACTAATTAACACTTCCGTGGTATAATCATTATGTCTCTCTTTGAAGTATATATTCTAACGTTACTGTATTGGTTCAAAGCCAACTGAAAGCATTAATATCGAAGCAACCAATAAAAAATATGATACCACTCTTGCAGAAAAGCCAAACACATATTTTTGAGGACCCCTGTGTCTATAAAAGAGACAACCCAAGCTTCACTAATTCGATCGGGAACAAGAAAATTTATGGAATCCTTTGTTCATGCTTATCGTTTCCTTTTGTAGGACAGTAAACATCCATCTCGAACATTCAGGTTTGTTTTTAGTCCCCGCTGTGATAAACTTCTGTAATTCTTAGAGAAAGCGGAGACGTAAAAATCACTATTTACCTTTTTTTATGCCAAATCGAGGGAGAATCAAAACAATAATAAATTGTCTGCGTAAGAAAATCTGCATGCTTTTAATCCGTAAAATCAGATAAGCATGGGATATTTAGGAAAATCTCATTTTTTCGCCAGTAAAGTGCGATGAGATACTACAAAATATTATTAAGATACGTTTCTTGGTGTACAAGTGTGCAGTTTCAATGTCCTAGACCTACTTTGATAATTTGATTGATTTATGGACCGCATACCATCAATTTTGTAGTACTGGACTTCAACTATCGATTCCATTATATAACTTCGAACTATGCTCTCTCATATGTTTCGGAAGTACACAAAAACTGCAACATGAAAATCCACTAAACTAATTAAAAAAGTTTCAGGATATTTTCCGGTACACGGATCATACACAAGTGAGGGTACAACAAAACCACTAAATGATATTTTCTCTAATGTAATTTTTTTACAATTTTTTATAATAGTATCTACGTATATTTTCAAAAGAGTTGCAAGCTTTGTGATTATTTGCACTTTAGAAGATAAATATACAATCCACTAACAAGTAAATGTTCGGACGAATTATAATTTTGGCAATAACAGTTAATACCGCCACACAACTTTGGAATAAGCGTATTCTGCATTAGCTTTAGCATTAGCCTTCACTTTATAAGCATTTTAAATAACATTTCGATGACTATTTTACAAATAATGAAATATGTTTTGATTTGTAAACCTACTTAATTTACAGACAACTAAATGTCCAGACATAGCACTTTTTTCCCACAATAACCAAATGGGTTCTGAAAATGAAATATGTCAAGTTATTCGTGTCTGCTTGTGTTTGCGATACAACCTTCAACTAAGTGCATGGAATAGCCGTTTAACAATAAGAATAATAGAAATCCATGAAGAAAATTGCTAACTATGTGAATATGCCGAAATTCACAACTGAAGATTAAATTAAATCGTACCCAGAAATTGATAGCAGATACTTTCATGGAAAGAGTAATGGCCTACTACCAAAAGTGATAAAAAGTGCACAAAGACCTCCAAGCGTCATAGAAAGGCTACTACTGTGAGGGAATGTTGTTGTCAGTGGATACGCAACTCTGGTTGCAGACAAAACTTATTTATCCACAATCACCTTATAATCGGACTTTTATCCACACATATGAACCGTCTAAAGTGATACTTTATCCACTAGTGGAATAAAGTAACTTTAGTTCACTAGTAGATTAATACAAAAATAATAAACCTATAATAAATCAAAAGACCCCGCACAAAACCCAGGGAAAAAGACTTTTCGCCAAATTGCTTGAAACTGTGGGATTAAGGTGATATGATGTATCTCAAAAGTCATGAAACCTGGTTAACTTGTATTTTAATCCAAGTGGAATGTTCGTTCTTCATCTTCTTCCTCACTAAGATGGTGCCAGATTTACTTGATAAGTTCCGAATTTTATTTTTCGTAAATAATCTTCTGTAAGTACTGGGAAAAGTGGAACATGTCCAGTTGTTAATTCAACCCATCGCGCTCTTCAAGGCCCCAGGTTCTCTATTCTACTCTTGCCTGAACAACGTTAACTTCTTGCACCTGAATCGACATTCTACCAGCTAGATTTTGATTTGCGTTTGGCATCGTGATGATTCCGTGATATTTATTTATTATAGCTCTGGTAATTCGAAAAAAATCATTCAAATTCTGGATATGTGATATTGATACTCTGTAAGAAAAAACCTTGAAAATACTTTGGGAGATGTCCGTTTCGCGCCACTATTACCCATCTTGTTTTGATTATTAATCTTGACTCATTTGCCTCTTCAGTTGAGAATTGGGTCTGATTTGGCTGTAGTAGTGGTGGCATTTTGGTATACAAACCAATTCTCTGTAAAGTGGAAATAACATCTCGATATCCAGGATCTACAGTACATAAATCTTGTTCTCGAAACCAGTCGCGCATTCCATTAACATCTCTATTAAACTCGTTCAGGAGAATTCTGGCATCGTTGTTAGCTGCATTTGAAAAATAAGGACCTTGAATGTCTAATATATGGCCATCAGGAGTAACTATCATTGAAACATGAATGATCAAAATCAAAACATTAAGAAAATAAATCCTCCTGATGGCAATTGTTGATGGAAGTTGTTGCCATCATTTTCGGAACGCATAACATCTGCCGAAGCTTGTGAAGATTTTGCACAAGTTACGGATGTCTGTTCTTGTAAGGAACAGCTATATTTTCCTTGGATTTTCCTTGCAATATTAAGTTTGTTAGATATAGACTCCTCAACATAACTTTCTGCTACAGAGGAGCTCTTCCATCTACCATGCCGTTTAATGGTTTTAAGATCAGCACCTTTATTGGCCAATAAAGTTGTTGAAGTGCGCCTCATACAATGGCCAGTATATGCTTCTGGATTTGCGATATTCAGAAATGAAGCAACTACCTTCGCCAATGTGTTGACTCCAACAGACTGAGAAGTACATTGTTGATTGATGTATCTTAAAAAGAATCTGTCTGCGTTAGGCGACTTGGGCGCAGAGAAATATATTTTCTGTATATTTCAACAGTATTCACGCAAACTTCTTCTTCTATAATTGTAAATTTTCATGAAATGCCCATCTTAGTGTCAGGTATTGAAACACGTAGGTAACTGCCAACGTCCTGTAAGTCCCTAATTTTCAAATTTGTCAATTCGTAGCATCAGCAGCACCAGAAACCCCCATTATTAGTGCAACCTAAAATAATTCAATGTTCACTATATACCTAACAACATGTAAAAGATAAATAGATATTACCTTAATCATTAAATATTCTTTATCGACAGCCCCAGCCAAAAATTTTTCAATATGTGCTCTTTCCAATATTGCAGCTTTTTTTGCTTTGTATCTTTTCGATTCACTCTTCAAATAAGCAGTAAGTTAAATTTTCCAATATCTATATTTTTGTAGACTTTTATAGTAGCCTTCAACATCGAATACTTCGACCACATAGATGAAATTGTATATTTTTTCTCAAAATTTAAAAAATATGATAGCATGATTTCTTCATTTAGTGTCATTACTCTCCGTTTTTCCCTGCATTCGTTAAATTCGGCGAACACTTTATCGTAATGTTCCCTGGTTTCGATGGCAATAAATGGAAAATTGCTTCTTGAGCTTCTTTAAAACAGCCACACGAACACAATTACTTTCTTTCATTTTTACCAAATTTAGATAGAACTGTTTATTAAATAAATTGACAATAAACAACGTGCTCTAGCAACCAGTAGGTACAACAAAACCTGCCATATTACATTGAGCACTAAGAAGAAATATCAAGTCGTGCGAATATTTTTTTATTAAATTTCAGTAATTCAAATACGATTGTAATGTATGTGATTATGGATAAAACGCTGTATTGCATTCGTGTTTTAATTGCCTTTTACACATTTAATAATATTAAACGCTCGAACTAGGTTCTAGTGTTTAAACATTCTTGCGTGGATAAAATGCTACTTAAAACACTTATACAATAAATAACTATAACGTGGAAAGCAAAATAGAGAGTTTATTTTCATCAAGGCAAAAGAAAAACCACTGCTGATGGAACGGCAAGGGAAGCCTTCCTCTAGGAAAAATTAAAACGTACAGTATGCCGGAAAAGGGGGTAACACCACAATACCGTTAAAGCAGATAAATATCTTGGAACTTACAAAAAAATAATTTGGAAACAATAATATTAAAACCTTGAGCGGGGGCTGTTAACTGAATCTAAATATCATTGAAATATTATGACACCATATGAAAAAGTTTTTATGGAACAACGCCCAAAGGACAAACCCTGATCTGAAAAATAACAATTAAGAAGATTTAGGAATTTTCCACTCAACTAAAGTGTATTCATAAACACTTAGGAAATATAATTAAAATGTCAATGTTGAAGCTATTTAATAACTATTTTTATATTTTTTATAACGTTTATCTAGAATTTCACTTTACAGACCACCCTATTATCACAAAATTCAGTCGTTATTCAACCCTCAAAGCCCCTATAAATTCGGCGAACACTTTATCGTAATGTTCCCTGGTTTCGATGGCAATAAATGGAAAATTGCTTCCTGAGCTTCTTTAAAACAGCCACACGAACATAATTACTTTCTTGCATTTTTACCAAATTTATATAGAACTGTTTATTAAATAAATTGACAATAAACAACGTACTCTAGCAACCAGTAGGTATAACAAAACCAGCGATATTACATTGAGCACTAAGAAGAAATATCAAGTCGTGTGAATATTTTTTTATTAAATTTCAATCATTCAAATATGATTGTAATGTGATTATGGATAAAACTTATTGCATTCGTGTTTCAATTGCCTTTTACACAATTAATAATTATTTTATTATTTTATTATTTTATTATTTTATACACCACCCAACAGAAAATTCCATTTACAGGATGGGTAAAAACAGAAAAATACAATACATTTAATAACTAAATAACATAATACAAAAAAAAGATGTCTACTAACATACTTAACCTATGTAAAACACCATGAATATAATGCATGTTCACTCAATGATTATTATTAGTTGACACGTTTGCAAATAGGTCCAAAGACTCTTGATGGTTATTATAGTAACTGCACATTTGGTATATAGGAGAGTATTTGAGAATATTCGTACGAGGAGTTGATAAATAAAAACACTGATCATGCCTGGATGTTGCACGAGGAACATGAAAATATAAATAACTAATCAAATCACAGCTGTCTATAACACCCTGACATAGCTTATGAAGAAAAGAAAGTGAGAATTTGTCTCTTCGATCCTTCAATGATGTTAGAGAAAATCTTTTAAGGAGATCATCATGAGGAAAACCAACACATGGATAAACATTATCCAATTTAAATGACAAAAATTTTAAGAATTTGCGTTGTACATGTTCTATATTGTTAATATGTACATTGTAATGTGGATTCCAAATAAGGCACGCATACTCCAACTTGGAACGAACAAACGCAATGTACAACAATTTTACACTGTTTTCATTGGCGAATTCACGACTATTTCGCATTATAAATCCCAGCATTTTATATGCATTAGCTAGTACGGACTGTATATGATCGGTAAACGTTAGATTGAAATCGAAAGTTACACCCAAGTCTCGAAATGTTGTTTCCCTGTTTAAAATTTGCTCATTTATATTATAACTATATAATGTTTTTGCGGTTTTTGTGGTGAATGTCATGACACAACATTTCTGTATATTCAAGTTTAAATTGTTATTAGTGGACCACTCATATATTTTCGATAAATTTGACTGTAATTTTAGGCAGTCTTCAGTACATGTAATACTTGAAAAGATCTTCAAGTCATCCGCATACATCAGACAGGGGACATCCAAGTCATCCATAATGTCATTGACAAAAATATTAAAGAAGAGAGGACCCAATATGGACCCCTGAGGGACACCAAAAGAACTAATGTATTTGACAGACTTGTGACCACGATAAGAAACATATTGACACCTACCAGATAGGTAGGATTTAAAAAAATCTATTAAGGTGTTGGAGATACCGTAGTGGTTCAATTTGAACAGTAGCTTTATATGATCAAGTCTGTCGAATGCTTTGGAGAAGTCAGTATATATGACATCTGTTTGAAGGTGTAAATCAATAGTTGTGGCAATATACTGAGTTATACACATTAGATTTGTTACAGTTGAACGACCTTTCATGAAACCATGTTGTTGAGGAGATAAGGCACCTTTTACATGGTTATATAATGGTTTATATAAAACAATTTCAAAACACTTTGAATAGTTGCATATAATTGTAAAAGGGTCGAAAATTAGTGATTTAATTTTTTTTACCTTTTTTAAAAACAGGACATACTTTGGCTCTTTTCCAACAGGATGGATAAGTATTAGATTTAATTGCAAGATTGAACAAAACACAGAGAGGACTGGCAAGTACATAGGCACAATCTTTTACGAAGAAGGCTGGAATGCCATCCGGTCCTGTGGTAAATTTAGGTTTCAATTGTTTTAGTGCTTGTATTACTTGTTGGTCAGTAACTGAATCTATTAGTAAAGTACTGTTGCTTCTAATGACTCTTTTACTTTCACAGGTTGTCACTTTATTATTAGAAAATGACTTTACAAAAAAATCTGCAAAAGCATTAACAATATTAGACTGGCCTTGTATACAGGCTCCATTATATTCCATGTCCCCTGAGATGTCAGAAGAACCTCTTTTATTATTTACAAAAGACCAAAATTTGTTAGGGTCAGATATCAGAGCATTTTCCAAGTCTTGGGCATATTTTATTGAAGCTGCATTAATATCAGCTTTTAGTACAGCTCTAAGTTGTTTGAACAAACCTAAATCATTAGGATCGCCAGATTTCTTATATTTGCATCCAGCCCTCTCTTTTAATCTAATATTAGCAATTATATTAGTATTAAACCAAATTGGATATCGCCTTTTACGCGTAGAAGTTATCCTAGGTACGTGCTGATTAAGAATTTTATATAATTGATTGTAAAACGCAGCACAAGCTTCATCAATATTATTAAACTGTTGAAGAATACTCCAATCGGCATTGATAATTTCTTCATATAGATTGGGAAAATTCGCCTTACGTAAATTATAATGTCCCACAAAATTATCATCAAAAGCTACATACCGATCTGCCTTAAAATTGACAGATATAGAAAGAGAAGGATGGTGACTGTCCTCCGTGAGTAGCATATCATTACAAATTTCAACATAACATTGACTGTTGGAGAATAATATTAAACGCTCGAACTAGGTTCTAGTGTTTAAACATTCTTGCGTGGATAAAATGCTACTTAAAACACTTATACAATAAATAACTATAACGTGGAAAGCAAAATAGAGAGTTTATTTTCATCAAGGCAAAAGAAAAACCACTGCTGATGGAACGGCAAGGGAAGCCTTCCTCTAGGAAAACTTAAAACGTACAGTATGCCGGCAAAGGGGGTAACACCACAATACCGTTAAAGCAGATAAATATCTTGGAACTTTCAAAAAAATAATTTAGAAACAATAATATTAAAACCTTGAGCGGGGGCTGTTAACTGGATCTAAATATCATTGAAATATTATGACACCATATGAAAAAGTTTTTATGGAACAACGCCCAAAGGACAAATCCTGATCTGAAAAATAACAATTAAGAAGATTTAGGAATTTTCCACTCAACTAAAGTGTATTCATAAACACTTAGAAAATATAATTGAAATGTCAATGTTGAAGCTATTTAATAACTATTTTTATATTTTTTATAACGTTTATCTAGAATTTCACTTTACAGACCACCCTATTATCACAAAATTCAGTCGTTATTCAACCCTCAAAGCCCCTACCTCCTAATCTTTCACCCCCTTGCAAATTCCCTGCAGAGAAAAACTTCTAATCCTCCCAGATCTCATCCAAATAAACACTAAATAGATTTAAACACCCCACCCTGCGAATGTTATCGCTTTCCTTAGAAGGGGACCGGAGCTTCCCGGAAGGTCCTTTTAACAACGTTACTGCTATTTCCAGCTTCGAGCTGCAGTAATTCAGTAGTCTAGGCGTTCCTATTACAACGTATCAGATGGCACATCAGGATCCTGGATAGGCTCTTGTCCAGTCACTCCAGACGCCCCAACACCGGAGATTTTGATAGGGACAGCAAGGGTGACATTGCGAAAATAGACATGGAAAATCTTTGCTATATCTGGAACACGATGAAAGGGGTGTAGTTAAAGGATATGGGTCAGTTGATAATAATACCATTATTATTATCTTGTTAAGCTGATATAGGTACTTATTTTTTTTAATTATTTATAATACATATCCAACAGGTAGTGCCCAGTAACTGGATATGGTAAGAGAATAATTAAAATATAGCACATAAAAACAAAATAAATAGGAAGAGTATAGAAAAAAGTAAGTAACTAATAACGTAAATAACAAGAACAATAGAATAACAATTCAGAACTGATGACGGATTTCTAAAAAAATATCAAAACAGGAAAAAGTCAGTGGCGTACCATTTTTTTTATTAAACAAGGTTGTGGCATTCTCGCAGGAACGCCACTGGTGCAAGTATAAATATTCGGATCAGCCCAAAAAATACACATTTATCCCTCTGTGTGATTGTTGTTGTTGGATAATTTAAATGAATGTTGGATTGTCATAACAGATTTTATTAGAGAAATCGACTTGACTACATTAGAGCTAAGCTAACATTGCGGCGTTCAGAGCTCGCACTCCCATGCATTACATGTTATACATACGTCACATATAAATGCTGTACAAAGCAAACAAAGAACAGAACATGAACTGAACACCTTCCAAAGCGTTTTTCAAATTTCGAGTCAATATCTTTAAAACTCTGAAATAATTGATAAAAATAAATAAAAAATTAAAATTTGAACACTCTGTATCGCGACATACGTTTATATAAACTTTTTGTCATAAAATAACTTCGGCAACCACCCACTAAAATATTTCGCACTTATTTACAAACACCCTGTGTATTAACAATATTGCAAATTTACTTTGCGATGGCAGGATGATTTCTTACGCAGATAGTACTTTCTAAAATAATGAATCGATTTTCAAAAAGTAAGAATCGATGTATAGAGAATTAAAAGCCCTTTCTAATGACCCCCCACTTGACCCCCATTCCCATTTGAAAAAATTTAGGGGATAGCACCCCCACTNTAAGCTAACATTGCGGCGTTCAGAGCTCGCACTCCCATGCATCACATATTATACATACGTCACATATAAATGCTGTACAAAGCAAACAAAGAACAGAACATGAACTGAACACCTTCCAAAGCGTTTTTCAAATTTCGAGTCAATATCTTTAAAACTCTTTGAAATAATTGATAAAAATAAATAAAAAATTAAAATTTGAACACTCTGTATCGCGACATACGTTTATATAAACTTTTTTTCATAAAATAACTTCGGCAACCACCCCCTAAAATATTTCGCACTTATTTAAAAGTACCCTGTGTATTAACAATATTGCAAATTTGCTTTGCGATGGCAGGATGATTTCTTACGCAGATAGTACTGTCATATTTGTCATGAAGGCAACTGGAAAGATGTATAGAAATATTTTAAAAAAACGAGTTGAAAGTTATACAAAAGTGATTACCAATACTTAAATTCTTAATTATTCCACAACTAGCTATACAGTTTCTCTCTTACAATTTTAGGGTAACCGACCTCAACTAATATCAAAATTACATGTAAAGCCATAGATATTACAGTTTGCTCTAATTTACCTAATAAAAATTTAATTTTATGAAATATCGAAAATACAGAAACCAATATTTAAGATTCATATTGCACAAACTGATAAAAAACAACGTAAATTGCTTTAAAGATTATGTCTCTTAAAAAACATATTACAAGGCAAAAATAAAAAAATTATGTAGGTATCTCTCACTGGTTGAGTCAATAATATGAAATGGGATTATTGTATAGATTGGACTTTGAACTGTATGACAACGCTATGAAAAGTTTTCTTGTCAAGACGCTGATTTAAAAACATTATTTCATAGAAACTATGAGAATCTCCTAATATCAATATAAACGATATTCAATTTTCATTCACTTCCTGTTGTTATTATTGTCTCTCGAATTGTGCTCTCTCCGCGAATTATCGACAGTAGATAAAGTGTTAAAATGTGTATTTGGTTGTTTATACAAGTGTTATTGGCGAATATATTTTTGCATCCTATATCTACCTTATTATATCTTATTTACTTTATGTTTACCATACGTGACGTTGTTAATATACCCAAGATAATGCAAAACACAACCCAAAGTGTTTATATTCAGATAAACATTTACCACAGACTAGGTCAGTGTTTTAGACATTGGTAGTGTCATTCCTCGTCTTAAACATAACAAATTCCCGTGGCAGTAAAGGACCAGGTTTTACCTAGATATTTTTGACAGTTCCAGTGCAAACCCAATCAAACTGATGTATCTAAGAGGGCACGTAAAATACTTAAACAAACATTATGCTTTTACCTTTATCGAGTGTAAGAGTTTATAGTAACAAAAGTAAATTACAATATACCTATTGTCTTTGAAATGAATTGATTTAAGTCCTATGTCCCTTAAAACTTTATGTATATTTAGAGTATTACTCATTGAACATTAGGGTGGCCCAAAAAAAAACGATTTTTTTTTTCATGTCTCTTGTGAAAATATGTTAGTTTATCATGTTTTAAGAGCCCCCTCAAAAAATTTGCTCAAAAAAAATCTTTTTAGGGGTCGCTCAAGATTTTTAAAAATATCCAAAATCGCCAAAAAATGAATTTTCTTTTTTAATTTTTTTCCTTTTATTTTATCATTTTCTAGGTTGAAAAAAATCTCGATTCTGAAAATTTCAAGTCAATATTTTAATTTCTAAAGGTCACTCATAATTATTTAAACTTGAAAAGTAGTGTACTTAAAATGTTTTTGGGCGACCTCTAAAAATAAATATCAACGAACTAATAATTTTTTTTATTGACTTTGATGAACAAAAGAATAGAAATAATTCACGAGACACTTAAAAAATTTCTCGAGGCAAAAGTTACTACCGCACTGTATCAAATATTTATAATTTTTTAATTTTTTAAAATTTAAGTGTCTTGATTTATTTCTATTCTGTTGTACATGAAATTCAATAAAAAATATAATAAGTTGATATTTATTTTTTAGAGGTCGCTCGAAAACATAGGTTAGGTACACTACTTTGAAAATTAAAATAATTATGAGTGACCTTTAGAAATTAAAATATCGATTTGAAATTTTCAGAATCGAGATTTTTTTCAACCTAGAAAATGATAAAATAACGAGAAAAAAAATTTAAAAAAAAATTCAATTTTCGACGATTTTGGAAATTTTTTAAAATCTTGAGCGACCTCTAAAAAAATTTTTTTTAGCTGATTTATCGTTTTTTTTTTTGGGCCACCCTATTGAACATACTATTACGAACACCCTGTACATAGCAGACAAACCTAAAAATAGTTGTTAATATCTCCAATGATTAAGAGAAAACAAACCCATCACTTAAATGACCATGAAATACTCAATTACATTGAACTTTTAATAGACATCTTAAAAATGATCGCCTTTCCGATTTTCCCACATCCCTAGCTTCCGCCCCATTCATATAGCTGGATTGGGAGCCGTTCCAGCACATGCCTACAATACAAAGTGTTTGCCGATTTCAGATGACTTGGTTCTAGAAAGCTCTCCCTTTACTTTGGTGTATTCCAAAGAGTGGAGGGAAGAAGCCTAAGGCTTCGGCTATATTGATTGGCACGCAAGCAAATAGAAGGTAATTTGAGGCAGAAATATTTTTTAAAAGTCCTTTAGGGGATGAACGGAGGCTTTTTACAGTCTGCAAATCGAATATCTTCCAAATAAAAGGGTAAACACGGCAGTGTGTTTAATAGATAGGAAATAATAAAATTGGTTTCCATACAGGATGTGTCATGGTTCTAGTAATATCTAAATTACAAAAAAATATTTCAAGTAGGAGTTACATCAAATTAATGTTTTAAAATTATTTTCCATTATCATCATTTATGTCCTCACAACCGCGTATACCACTCTTGAACTCTGCCTCGGGATAAACAATTGTCACCATAAACTTGGTTCAATTCCGATTTTTGAAAAATCCTGTTTACATTGGAACGCAACTCTCAGGCCCAAAAAAAATACCAAATACTATTTTCGAGAAGTTAAAGTGTTTTAGTTTAGAGCAGTCTTAGCTCACTAAAAATGAAGGAAGAATAAAAAGCGCCTTATTACCAAAAAGATCCTACAACGGAAGTTTTAGTAAAAAGAAAAATGTACCTGATATAAATTCCTCCCTTTCTGTAATATTTCACCTAGACCCATAACTCGCATCCTACGATTTACTTAGGGAAATATGTAAAACTTTCCAAGGGATTACTTAATATATCGGCACATCCGAATCTCCCAAGTCAAGCTGATTCCAGCTGCTTCTTGATTTATTTTTATTATTTGCCAGGAATGCATATGAGTTAGGTGGTTCCTGGCATCTGCGTCTCCAATACTGGGTGATTCGTTAGTCTTATTACAAACCGTGACAATAGAAAATACGGGATAATCGACAAACCTATCGAAAAATGTGTTTTTACTGAAAACGAATGAAGACAATTAATTACATTCTGAAAACAATATTTTCTGTGGCTGACATTGAAATGTCATTTTTCAAAATAAATACTTCCTCCCGTTCAGAATAGACAAATTATATTTCGGGTAGATACCAAATTTCTTTCTTTTCTATAAATTATATTATTTCCATTGCCAAAGTTTGTACTTAAGCGAATTACACTGTATGTCATTATATCTGTTTACAAAACCAGTGAATTGGTTATTTTATAGTTACAGAGGCAAGGATGCAATCTTTTCAAACAAAACACATATCAATTCATACAAGTAATACCAGCAGAAATTATTCTCTCTAGCCGCAAGAGCAAACTATTTTAGATATAATAGACGGTTACAGAGAGATACGGTAAGAACCAGTGGTAAAAATCGATAAAGACATACCACGGCTGTCGTACTAGAACATCTCATTTATTAACTATTAATCACGTCGCCTTGGCAGCAACTGGAAACCGCATATTAAAAATTCATTACGCGCCCATTTATTAGCTAGTTGGCGGTGATTTTGTAGTCACTTTTTCACTTGTTCATTCTCCTCAAGAATCTTTCCTGCGGTGAACGAAGCGGAATAAATGGTGATTTTATAACGAAACATGCACCTGTTTCAAACAAAAAGAAAGTTTTTTACACAGGGTCTTTAGTTCTGTAAGTACCTACTGCTTCTTTTGGGGAGGGGTATTGAAATGTATAATGGAAAATATGGTAATAGTCGAAGCAACTATGTATTTGTTTCGAAGGTTTAAAATGGAAGCGGTTAAAATTGATACTGTACGACCAAAACAGTATTTTAATATGAGTGCAAAAAAAATATGTCGACATATTTGTATTTTTACTTTTTTTAGAACAATCGATAGCAAAAATTAATGATTCTATATGTGACTATGCATTTGCTAAAAAATTCAAAATGAGATAGAATGAATATTATATGAAATCTGGTTTTTTAAACGTACTCCCCTATTCACACACTTTCTTCAGCGATGTATCCATTTTCCGAATCAGTTCTGGATGCTTCATTCATCTTTAAAATATGTGACGAATTTGATGTCATCAATAGTCTGAAAACTAGGGGACCGCCTAGCCGGGTGTCTTGGCCGGTGGATTTCGATCTTCCGAGATAAGCTTCACGGACGCAGGCTGGAATTTGGATGGGTGACCTAAGGCAGGCTCGGACACGTGGATGTGGCAGCCTACCAAGAAACCTGGGTCGCGCAACATTTTCCGCATGCGTGTGGTCCCCGATAAATGGTAATGAGAACAGAGCAAAGAAAATCTCTGTAACTCAAGACCATGCTATCATACATAAACTGTACGAGACTTTGCCACCAAGCCACCCGTGTAGTAAATAGGATGGTTTGAAAAAAAGTACTCGAGTAATGAAGGAGGGTGTACAAGGGGCCTGATAAGGCCACAAGACGCTAGTAACGATCCTATTACATAATTTTGAAGAAGAAAATGTCAAAATTGTCCGTCAAACCCTGTTGCGCTGTTTCCTGTTTTTTAAACAAAAGTGACGCCTGTTGACAGCAGTCTATCAATTAAGAGTATTTGTGATAGTTATTATTAATTTCCTGATTGTAATGGATTGAACAAAATTTAAGTGGGTTTTTGTTCCACATTCCACATAGCCAATTGCATTATCTCCATAAGACTCCTGAACTGCACTATAATTTTCCATAAATAAATAGGTATTTTATATAAACACAATAAAATCATTCATTAAATATGTTGATCCTTACTTGACTGCTTTTATACCTCTGATTTCGCCAATATTAAAACAGTCGTCTCTTTTTAAAAATTCAATTCATGATCATAAAAATATCAATTTTCGGTAAAATTTCGCTAAAAATAGCTTTCACAAATCCCGTTTCACACATTCTGCTCTAAAGGAAAGATATTAAATGATTATTACTAAATAATAATTTTACTTAATAAATGAATTCGAAGATTAATTAAAATAACTCGTAGACTTGTAAATATTTTATGCGACAGTGTCACTGACAGACTGTCAGTCTTGACAGAGCGTCTTCTTCCAATTTTGGTCTTTTACGCAATCATTTACACATAATTTCACTACAAGGTGCCCCTTATGACGTCACAGCCGTTTTGAAATATTATAAAAAAATCAGTTTTAAATAATTATTTTAAAACTGTTCTGACGCATTTCTCAATCTCTAATTGTGCATACACACTAGTTAGAACGTGTAGAATTATATTATTTACTTTTTGAAATTTAGTCAACAACCCTATTGACATATTAATTGCCTATAAATATCTGCTGGAAAGTACATGTCACCCTTTTTGTCAATGGGAAGAACCATATCAATGAGAGAAAGTTAACGACGATGTTAGGTTAGCATACGTTTTAGAAGTGGTAAGTATTTTTTTATAAAAGAGTAAAAAATACGTTTTTACGGGTTTTCACCTTTTATTTTTTCAGTAAAAAAGAAATCCTAAAAATTGTCTATCTTTTACGGACTCTGCTACGGTAATAATGCATTTTCTAGACTAAAAGTAATTGCATAAACACGACCGTTTAAAACAGTTTTTATGTAAGAACGTTATTATCCTGTGTTGGCATCATTACTAATATTACTAACGTTACTGAAAAAGATAAATATGCATTTTTTGGAGTAGTTATGGATGAAACTTTATAGTCTATGATGACTATGGTTTTCTAATAGTAAAGGTAACAAGATAAGTCTCTGAAGTGCTCATCTTCAAGAAATTTAAGAAATGTAATTTTCAAAATTAAACAGGTTCTTCCTTTATTTCTGGCATGGGACTTTTATATATAGACTTATTTTCTTCGATATTTCCGCAAGCAGTGAGATGGAAATATGTGTCCAAGCTGCCCGAAAACAAAGCACTTCGAAACGGTAATCCCGGCGTCCATTCCCGGCGAATTTACGAGGCATAGGTGATTTTACTACGCTCAGCGCGGCTTCATTCTCGCCGCCGCACATCTCGCCTGATCGTATCGTCATTGTTTTACGCCATTAGCTCCTTTATGTATCGCGTTACGCGTTATCTGGTTTTTCAGTTCCTGGACTGATCTCCTTTTATCAGCGGTTACTTTTCCAGGCGTTTGTGGCCAGGATGAGATTTCATAAAAATATATGGTGGGCGCCGATAATGGTATTAAATTTCGGAGCATGTTGGAAAAGTTCCGCCGACGCTCCCCCTTTGATGTTCTTTTTTTTACATGAAGTAATGGATACTTACGCTCCTAAAAGCGGAATAAGCGGCTCTTCACTCACCTGGAACAGAAAAAAATGTCGTTAGAAGGCGCAGCATTGCCCACAAGCCATTTAAAAATTCGCGGAAAAGCAAATACTAACGGGAAACAAAAAGGCAGAGAGAACAGCACAACAACTCGGCTTTATGATAAAAAGTGCTGTTTTTTCTACAGTTTATAAAGCAGTATTCACAAACATTAACAAAATATTATTACAATACACTCAGGGAAAAATCTTTAGTTTCTTAAAAATGTGAAGTATTATATATAATGTGAAGTACAAATTAATAATTTTCCAAAGTTTTGTTATAAAGAGTTTATTAGTACCCATATATTTGTGACAACTTGACCATTTTCAATATATTTCTTTTATAGAATTAAATAATTCTTTGCACACGAAAAGTGTTTTGGAGAATATTAATTGTGACTATCCATGGGTTGTACAAATATATTTATTGGAAGAAGTTGTGCATTTAATATTAATGATTGAAACGAATCATGTAAATCCAAACACAAACATTTACTTTTAAGAAATAAATTTAGTTCCTATAATTATAAATATTACTACACTAGGTACTTAAGGCGCAAGTGCGAACAGCCAACGGAGCATGTAGAGCAGAACAGTGTCCGCCATTACTGTGGATGTTTAATGTGGATATGCATTATTATGGATAAAACGGATAGCTTATTATCCGAAGAGTTTTGGGAATCTTCACTGAAATTGTACTTAATAGTCCGTTATACTCGAATTTTAATCAGAATTGAAGGACTTGGCGTTAGGTATTAAAAATTTATTTATTAAACCGTATCTGTAAACCGTAGTATCAACAGTGATTTTATAATAACTACAGACTTAGAGCTAATATACTATGATTAATTTAAAGGATAGTTTTGAAAAATGTATGATAACAGTCAAAAACAGATTTTTTTACTTCATGTGTAAAAAACTTCCAACACCAATAATAAGTGCATATGATAAACCTATTAATTATGAGATAATTTGTATTCCTGTTTGCTAGTTAACTATTGCATAAAAAATATTAAAAACAACAATGCCGACACAAAACTATATTTAAATTTATAATTAAGACATTGTATACACTTCTTCTGATAGACTTGAGAGTTTTCCACATAACGCTTAAAAACTTATTTTCCACTGTTCTATTAGAATAGATATTATGATTTTCATTTTCCTTATTTATTACTTCCTCCTTGTCTGGAAAATTTTTAATTAAAAGAAACCTTTAATTTGCCAAATACAAATAAATGATTTAATTAAAGTAACACAGGGCGAAACTGACAACGACAATATCTTGAAAATTAATGAATTCGAACAGTTCTCACCAGGTTTTGTTTGCTTACGTTTCTCTATCCACTTTAGTTGTTGATATCGAACCATCAACAGTCATATATAGAGTGTTAAAAATATATAAAAGGATATTAAAACAAAGAGTAAAAAAAATATTTTCGTTTATCTTCCAAACCGGTTGGTTAACAATCTCTATTCAAATTTGGTGTAAGATATTTTACTTATTTACTGCTACTACTTAGTAAGTTTTCGCAATTTGAATAGTGAAAAAAGCTACTCTCTTATCTAGGTCATTTAGATAATCCCAATTATTGCAACCTAGTTATCAAAGCGAATTTCCAAATATTTAGTTTCTTTGCAACGCACGTGTTGAGTATATTTAACTTTGCAATCATAATTTATTATAGTTGTCTTTCCAGAAATAGAAGCAGCTTTGTATTTCAACGGAAGATATTTACGATTAATTAATCTGGTCTCTGACATACTGTAGAAGTAGGCAATCCTCTCGTGTAGCTATTTACCTTGCTAAATAATCATCACAATCATCAGTAAATTTTTTGGAGAAATAATGCGTGTCATTTATGAATATGAGAAACAGAACAGGGCCCAAGTTTGTGCCCTGTGGTACCTCAGAATTGATATTGTATTCTATGGATGTTGTACCTTCATATTCAATAAATTACCTTTTGTTTAATAAGTAAAATTCAAGAAGCTTTAAAGGGCTTAAAAATGATGAAACAAAATTCATATTTCTTTTCCATTTCAGATTTGAAAAAATCGCTGAAACAGGTCAATTACTAAAGAGAAATTATCACTTTTCTGCAATATTTTCTATTTTTTTAGCGATGTTTGACAGACGTATAACATTACCGAAATTTTTTTTTAATAAAACGCTCTATATGTTGTAGTATAAATAGACAGCCTTCCTAAAGACAATTTTGCGATATAAGGTTATACCTACTTTTTTGTCATAGTTATGAAAACAATGTAAAAAATTACCTTTTATGTCGTACTGACGACTAATTCAAACAATCATAGTCTCTTCTGTACTTTAAAATATGTACCTACCTTTTGTTAATCTTTTTCGACTTACTTTAAAGCTCTTTTCTTCCTAAAAAAAACACATTGAAAAACACATAAAATTCTCCAGAGTACCTTAGGTATAACGTGAATCGTTAGTAGTTCCAATTCATTAGTTGTTAAATTATTTAGAAAAATAGAGAATTGAAATTTTAATTATGAGTGGATACGGAGATAAAATCCGTAGTCAACAGAAGGTATGTGACTTATTTCACCATAAGTACCCAGACCAGAGAATTAGTCGAGCTACAATAAGTAAAGTATCCAAAAAGTTTGAAGAAACCGGAAGTATAAAAGATATACTTGGATCAGGAAGGTGGAGAACGGGCGTCAAAATGTGATGCTCGCCATTAGTGAAAATCCTCACTCATCCATTAGATCTATCTCAGCCAACTTCAACTTGTCGAAATCCTCAGTTCACAGAACTCTGAAGTGTCAAAAGTGGCATCCTTACAAAGTTAACGTCTTACAAGAACTATGAGCAGATGACACATACAGAAAGTTACACTTTTGTGAGGAAATTAGAAATTTATTTGAAAGACAACTCAACCGCATTGGCAAGAAAAACATATGCAACGGCCGGAAAAAGTGAATGTTTGGGCTGGAATAGTAGCAAATCGCATACTGGGACCTTATTTCTTTGAGGACAATTTAACAGGTAACATTTATTTGGATTTTTGGCTTTTCCGCTGATTTCAGCCCAGCAATTGATTTTTCCTAACCCTAATGAGCACGATATGCCTGCTGGTGATCTCTGGTTCCAACAAAATAGTGCCCCTCCACATTTTCGCCTCGATGTAAGAAATCACCTCAATGATGTTTTCCCAAATTGATGGATAGGCAGAAGAGGGCCGCTTCAATGGCCACCACGCTTCCCACTAGATTTTTTTTGTGGGGGGTTCTCTAAAAAGCAAAGTGTATGTGAACAGACCAGACACTATCAAAGGATTGAAAAATAGTATCAGAGAAGAAGTTCGACATAACATCAAATGTTATTCAAAATGTAATTGATAACTTTGAACATCGAATTGGGCATTGTGCAATGGTTAATAGAGGCCAGTTTCATTTAATTCCTTCATTTTTTGTCAACTATGAAAAAAAAATAGTTGTGTAAGGTTATCTTTATATCGCTGAATTTGTCTTTAGAAGGGTAATCTATTTATACTAAAAAATATGCTCTATATTTTTATCCTATTAAAAAAAATGGCGGTAATGTTATAGGTCTGTCAAACATGACTCAAAAAAATAGAAAATATTACTGAATTTCTATTTCTAATTGACCTGTTTCAGCGATTTGTTTCTGGAAATGTTAAAATGATATTTTAATTAACTTGACCTTGAACTACAACACTTGTATCTTTGGAAGGACACATTTTGAAACAAAGGTTTATTTGACCAATTATTTTGTTTTGGCAAGAAGTTTCAGTTAAATTTTTTGTAGGTACCTAGTTATGACTCACCCGCTATATTCTTAAAAAAAGTTACAAATAAATCTATTCCGAAAATGTTTTTTTTAACAGCGGTCATCCAGATATTTTAGGATCGCATTGAACGGGTGTGCGATTTCGTATATCAGGGATTTGATCTGGTTTTAAGGAAGCATTCGACGAAGCAAACATAGCCGTCGAAAAAACTCCCACAGCATCAGCAGCGGAAACAAATGCACGTCCATAATCCGCGGTTTGCGGCTTTAGAATATTGCTGGTAATTCAGCCGAAAAGCCGGCTGTGTACCTAAAAGGCCGGGTGGCTAATAGGGATTTCCTATTCGATGGGAAAACAATGGCATTGCAGCGGTACGTGGTCTGAGTGCGATAGGGCACGGTCGACTCTGGCCGATGAAAAATCCCCGGCGATATACGTCGGCATAACGGCGTATCCTTCCCCGCGTGAGACGACATAAATTTTGGGGATGAAAAACCTCTCGCACGGACGGCCGTAATTCGATAGATACAACATTATTTCGCGCTGATTCCAGTCTGGAGCAAACTCAATGAAAATTACTTCTCGAAGCGGTTCTATATTGGATTTACCACTTATTTGTTGCAAATACGGGACCGACCTTCTAATATCCACACATAAAAATATTGTTAGTTTTATTGCAAACTAAGAGATATAGAAGTTTTAGGGATTTATTATCAGACCATCAAGTTAAAGGTGTTATAACTTTTTGCTGAACGTCTGTTATTTATTTATTACACAGTAGAAACTGTATGGGAAATTACATTAAATAAGAAATATTTCTAAATTTGAGAAGTTTTACAGTAAAAACATAAAATTATACGGAAGAAAATTATATTATATTATAACAGCAATAATAAAAAAATAAAGATAACTTTTATTCTGTCATGCAGTATGTATGTATTGAACTATAACTGTTTTGTTTTCACTAACTTATATTGAAAAAATTATTAAAAATAATGTTTTATAGCAGTGGCGGTTCGTGACATCGTGAAGAGGTGAGGTCCGTGGCATTTTTACTGGGTGGGCAAGAAAGAAAAAAAAGTGCCGCAGGCAAAAATTTTTAAATTTTCAAGGTCAAACGACTAGTAGTAGTGAAAAGGGGCGGCCTCAGCCCGGCAATTAGGCCAGAAGTGCCTACCCCGCCGTCCCATCACCTATCCACTCTCTGCCTCCGACCCTCCTCGAACCTACCCGACGCTCTAATGAACGCCAGGATTTTGGACCATGGAAGGTCTCTCACCCCTTGCAGCTCTTCAGCACCAAAGACTTTATGTCTTATTCTCCCAAAGGCTGCACAATGTCCCAGAAAGTGGACAGTGGTATCCTTCCCTTGTCCATATTTCGGGGATAGAGGGTCCTCCTCAATTCCTATTAAACTTAAATGCCTCCTAAGTTTGCAGTGACCTGTCAGAACCCCCACCATTTGGTTTAGGGCTCTTCGACTAAGGCTCAGCAGTCATCTCGTCTTGGGTTTGTTAGGTCCATGTATAAAACTATGGGCCTGCCTACATCCTTTATTTCTCCTCCAATTCTGACCTAAAGTTTGATAGGCCCATTTATTGAGGGCCCCATTGATGCTGCCTCGTGTAATACTAAGATTGGTTCAGGTCCCTGGCCAGGTCCCCTAGATCCGAGACGAGTTAATTGATCAGCCCTCTCGGTACCAGGGCCATATGGTCTGGAACCCAAACCAGCTCTTCGTCTGGCCAATGACTCTATAGCATCTCCACATTTCTGAACAAGGGCAGACCTAACTCTGAGCGCGGCCTGACTGTCGGAGCAGATAAATATCTTCTCCTCTACACAATTCCTTACCTCCTTGCTTGCTACCATCAAAATAGCAAAATCCTCGGCCTGGAAGGCTGTGCCATACATAAAGTAAAACACTACGTGCGTACTATGCGGCGCGTACAGTAACCACGATCTGAAACTATAAGCAGCTTTGAGCGGGCCTCAGTTCCCTCGTAAATCACGTCATTTTAACCGCCTCGCGTGGAGGGGGAACTGTAGCATATTGTAGGCTAATGTGACACCTACAAGTAAATAAATTCTGGCCTTACTGTGGTGGGGACCAGCGGAGACTGAAGAGTAACAGTATCCAATGCCACGCCATTGGAAAAGGCGAGCGAAGAGATATTCAAATAATTATTTTATATTGTTATTTTGATTTTTGATAAATGTAATAGGTAATTGGAAATTAGTTTACCTAACTGTTTATTTAGGCTAATAGTAGAATAGTAAGTATTAAAATATACCATGTGAGAGGCAAATTTTACAGTAAGGCCTCAGTTGCTTCATACGACGAGCCGCCACTGTTTTATAGTATTCATTTTAAATTACTTATATACAACAAATCTTCATATACTGCAGTCTTTCTAGGCATTATAGCCAATCCATTGTGATGATTGAACTTTTGTCTCAATGCACTAGCCGTAAACCCAGCTTTCGTCTCCAGTTATGATCCTTCGAATGAATGTTTCATCGTCATTGGATTGTTCAAAGAGTTGCCGACAAACGTCCACACGATTTTCTTTTTGTTGTTCGGTCATTTTTTGCAAAACGTGGAAGACTTAACATTGTTTATCAGAAGCATTATTTTATTACCAGCTTTATGTAATTAGCACTAGATATCAGTACCTCTACGTCGCTTGAAGTACTTCAATGTAAAAATTCCTAGTTAGAAATTCTTAGGTATTTAAAGTCTGTTCGCATATAATGTTTCTAAAAATTAAAAATGACGTCCATAGTGTACGACGCGACGTCACGATAACATGGTTTGAAATAAAATTTAAAATCTAAAATAAAAATTTATATAGGAAGATTATACGTTTACTTATATGATTCACATTCACAACTTTCCTTTTGGAATAATACTCAGTGAAACAATACTACACATTATTTTTTATTTTTTTATGCAAACGCCCCTTTGTATGCAGTTTAATTATTTTTTTGCTTCAGCATTTCTAAATTGACCGTCAGCAATACAAGCAACAATAGAAATAAATAACGTCGTAGAGAACACCACTTATCATCCCCCAATAGAGAAAATAAATACGCCATCGAAAATAACCCTTATCACTCTTCATTATCTACTCTCTGTCCTCTGGAATCAATAACCTACATATTGCACCGTTCTCATTTGGGAATTGGCACGATATGAAACGATCCCCGGCTCTCTGTGGAACTTTTTTAATCAATTTTTGGCCGGGGCATTATTTCGCAAATAATCGCTGCTCCTTTGCTCAGCCGACCCAATGCGATGCATTTCAATACAGATTTAATTTAGGGAAAGTAGAGGAAATTGGGACTACTTAAATAATAATATATTTTCTTATAAAAGATAGAAATAGGAGTGTAACTAAACAGTTACACCACAAAACCCGCTACAAATGTGAAAGTAATATTTTAACATTGGAGATGCTTAAGGAATCGATAAATTGATGCTAGATGTTAGCAAAATATATCTATAAAAATTTCAAACTTTGACAAGTGTTCGGTCGTGGCCGGTGGGCGCAGGGGAGGTTCGATCGGAGTGATGTTGGTGTGATTGTGTAGGTTGGACCTTTCTGCATCAAATAAAAGTGGTTCGGGAGCTCCTTGATTACTGGGGTGCTAATGAGGAGGAAAATCCATCCAAGGATGATCCAAGTTAAGACGTTAGTTTTTAATATTTATTTTGTGTCTTTCCAAAAATGAGTGTTACTTTCTGCTTTCAACATACAAATAATTATGCCTCGCTGTTCCTTCTTTGAGAATCCGATCCAGACTCAGACATTTCCACTTCTCCAGTCGGTTTAATAGCGAGTATAAATCTAATCTCTTCATTAATAATTAAATAGCTCAAAATTAATAATCCACCAGCCATTAAACCTAGCGGGAGCGGGCTGCTACAGTCAGGCGATAAATCATTTTGCATTTTTTCTTTTTTCTTTTTCATTAAACTACATCACGGTGAGTTATTGCTCGATACACTGGCCGAGTTCGCGTTGTTTTATTAGACACTTTAGTATAAAAAGGAGATGATACAGCGTCACATAAAATATATGCCTGTATGCTGGTGAACGTCTCAAGGAGGAAAGAACCCGTAACTTTGAAACACCCTCCACGTGGCTGAGAAAACTTGGCTATTTCTCCATATAATATATAGGGGAATGGGGGCATTTGGTTTTTTATTGTTGCTTTTTACTACGGTTCTCCCTGAATATAAGAGCAATTACTTTTCTATTTGACCAGAGAGGATTTGAACGCGAATACAGCGTGTCCCAAATACAAAAAAAATAATGCATAGTCGAATTCGTTCATTTTCAGTGGTCAGTGAGTTACGAGCACGTGACTGAAACTTACTGGCTATTGAACAACCAAAGAGACAAGGCATAAAATATTCAGTCCATAAATATCACCTCGTATATAAAAAACATTATACCGAAGAACAGAGACACAAGATTTTTATCTTTCTTTTAAACTTCGAAGCATAGACATACGGTTTTGTGGAGAAATCAAATATGTCGGTATACAGGGTGATTCATTAACAATGGAAAAATCGAAAGCTGAAGATACTACACGTAAAATGGTGACCATTGGCGCAAACATGTCTTATCCGAAAGTTGATAGTTTCGGAAATACAAGGCGTTGAAAGTTAAAATTTTAAATCGTTTTTTTGCGATTATTCTGAAAATATGTAAGTTAGGAATTAGAAAATTTGTGAAACTGTATTTTTTAAGCGACGAATAAAATGCGTGTTGCAATTTCAGCGTTGCTCACAGAGGGCGCCACTTACGACTAATTTTACCGTATTAATTAATAACTTTTTATCCTGTCTAACATGAAGCTTGATGCAAAACCTGAAAGAGCAATCATTTTTCCATTCATTATAATTAAGAGTACATAATTATGTACTCTTGTTTCATTTCGGTATCTCGATCCGTTTCCGAGAAAAATATATTTAACGAACACTAGAGGATATTCGAAGATGTAAACATGGTTTCTAGATAAAAAATGATTCTTTCTTTTACTCTTTTTTCCATTTGTAATAAACACTTTTATCTACAGACGATCTATACATCTTTCTCTTTTTTTGGCTCGTTTTTCCTTTTAAGTATCCAACAGAAATCTGCCACCATATTAATATCTGACCTTCCCTGATACTAACGCTCTCATTCTTCGCTGTAGTATTCGGAAGGAGGTTATTCGGAAAGTAGTCAAGATGAGTGTCTAGTAAATGAAATTTCAAGTTCATCAGGCTTGAGGTTTTCCAACAATTTCTCAACTAAATTCTGGTAATCCCCACTTTTACTCTTATATATATTAATCTAAATATCCAAAACAGTCGCCATCTTTACCCAAAGCTTTAACGAACTGTTTCTTGAGACCAAACTTAATTTTCAACCCTGGATGGAAATCTACTCGTTCTGGACATATTTTCATTGTGTTTCTTTCTGTCTCTAATACCCCATAGATATAAGAAACAGGGATGAAAGATGAAGTTGGCCTCTTGTTTTGAAAAATATAATTTTCCATATTTTCTGTATTTAAGGGCGGTTTTCGCGATTAAGTTAATGTTTAAGTGATAAAAAATTAGAGGGTGATAGAGCAATTCTAGATTCGAATTCAGCTCGTCAAAATACAGGATACAAGGGTCTAATCTTTGGAACAGACCACTTTTATTTTTTGTGGGACTATGTAATTAGTGTTTCTATGTACGTAGTATTGATTCTCGATGCTTGTATGCTGTTTTTATCCTGTAAATGGGCATACCCCTGTTGGATCCGTGTTTCGATAAATACAGAAATAAGGCAATATCACATATTCAAATTTTTTTCTCTATGCACCACTTTTTTTAACCTGATTCATATTGTCTTGCAGATTTTTGAAGAGTAAGTTGCAGCAAATGTTCTGTTTCACTTCAAATTAATTTATTGTAAATTTTCGTTAATTTTAACAATATTTCGAAGAAGGGCTTCACTAAAATATTGTTTCGTTACAGTTGAGAAATTACATGAATGAAATGGATATAAAAGTGTGAAAATCTAATATTGTCCTTAAATCTGCAACTCTTCCCTATGTTGACTCTTAAAATAACTGATATTGCTTTGGTGTGCTTCGAAATATAATGGTAATTTTCCATACAGTGTCGTTATTGTAAAATATAACAAGATGATTTGTACTTGTTTGTTATTCACCCTCATCGCGCTATCCTTGTTACCATAAATAAATGATACACGAACCTAATTGATATTCCAATAAGAGGGTTAATATCCGATGAATACTGATCGTGACACAAATCAATTACTGTAATGGTACCCTGAAAAATGTGTAGAGAAAGATTTTTATGTTTGAAATATGGTTTGTTTCAGGACTATTTGTGATCGTTTGATTCACCGTTGGCCGCTTAAAAAATTGTAACAGAGTTAAAAAATAAATATAGCCCCCAGCATTTTTTCGACAGAAAACAGTATCAAATAAATATCGTTTTTGTTTTTCAGGTATTCACAGCATGTAAAATAAAATTTTATTGAATGGGTTTCATTTATTACGGGAAGTTAAAAATGAATTTATTTCGTTCATTTCCATTAATAAAAAGACTCGAGTTCTGAACAAGATGGTTTATCAAAGGAAATAAATTTAAAATTGACAAATGCAGTATATTTTAACAAAGAAATTAGAGGTAAAAATAAAATCTTTATACATAAAAAATATTTCTACATAATTTTTATTGTTTCAATTATTAAGTTTCATCTATTTTATAGAAAAATAATTTTAACGTGGGGATAAATTACTAGTTACCACAACTTTAAATTCTACAGCAATATTTCTCGTACAAATCAGAACAATTTCATATAATAATTTATTTACCATTGCAGAATAACTGGGATAATAGAGAAGCAAAGACATTAATTATGTCTATATTCCGGTTTTGTTCTATTAGTATTATTGCTCTACTTCTTTACATCATTTCCGTCATATGCATATGATGGATAGCTATTGATGTCATAAATTTTCTACGTTGGACACTATCCAAGACTAAGTATTCCACTGTAATGTAATTCTCACAAGAAAGGGCATTATGTCTAATGTCTTTTCGCGATAACTTGCCAACTAGAGAGATCTGTTCCTACATGATTTATAGCAAGATTGGTAAAATACATCTAATGACAGTTACAGTGAAGTTATTTACACTAGATTTAAGCTATAGAAAAAGAACAATGCAAGTTACTCAAAAGCAGATGATATAAAATAAAAAATTTAAGTCAATAAGTTATGAAATTTTATAATGTAGTTTAAGGATTTTTCGAAACATGAGTAAAAATTTTGATATAATGAAACGCAATGGAATAAATAAACAAATTCGGTAAATTAATAAGCTAATACAGAGGACCATTTTTTTTAATTTAACAGGGTGTAGATGTATAAACTAAAATCAATAAAAAAGTGAAATTTTATATTAACTAACTACGTATACAAGTTCTCCTTTAATACTGCGAAAAGGGCGATTCCTTGCCGAAAATTAAGGACAATCTTCTACATAAACTTATTTCCAAAAAAGTCCACTATTGGAATTATATGCCCTTATGTTAAACAGAACGATTTAATTTTGTTGCTATTGTGTTTATTTTGGATTAATTTAATATGTCTAGTATGGACTTGCTGCTGAAATTACTGAATAAGAAATAATAGTAGAAACGTACCGGATTTTGTTTAGAATTTTATAACTTTTTAATATTACTCGTTCTAATTTTCTTAAATGAGTCCCTATGCGACAGTAGTATACTTCTGCTAAACTAGATCAATGTCAGAGGTCACAAATTAAATACATACATGGCTTAAGAAATAGTAACACATAATTGTTTACAAAAACATGAAACGTCGCTTTGATCACACTGATATCAAAATAATATGGTGACTTTAAAATAACACGTCACGACTATATAAAAGCAGTATATTTTACTAAATTATGTTCCATAGTCGCTCTCTAAATTTTAGCGTCGCCAATATTAATGATTCGTTTACAATGAACAATGACAAACCGTTACGTCCATGTTCAAGGTAGTAAAACCGCTGATTGGTTGAACAGAATCACTGCCGGTAAAACAGGATGCTGTATTTTGATGTCAAGTTATTTTAATTGGTTTGGAGTGTTTCTGTTCATGGCCAATTTGACCAACAGGTCTGATACGAGAAAAAGTGTCTAATAAAATAGAAAATTGTAAATATCTCTAAAAATAGTACGGCAACCCTAACAATGCTTATATGGCTTGAAAGGAAATTTCATTGTGCATACGACAGAGTAAAAAATACAGGGTGTTCCATTTATGTTAAAAAAAAGTTAAAACTGTTGTCAAAATATAACAGCAAAATTGAAACACCTAGTATTAAATGTTTTAATTAGTTGGTATACCATAATTTAGCGTTACCTATGCTTTTTACCTACAGGTACCAAAAATCCGCTTGATATCATGCTCCTGAAAAGAATTAATAGCATCTTCGCATCTGTCATTTTTTTTCTTTAAAAATTAATATCTCAAAATCTATAACTCCTAGGTGTAGGAAATATTTAATAAAGTGACCAAAATGCAATAACATATAGTGACGAAAATGCAATAATATATAGGGTGTTCCCCATATAATCAGAAGTACTGTAGAGTTCTAGATATTTGGGACATCCTGTATACAGAGTGAAAACATAGGCAAGTAAAAATTCTTGTTTTATTTGAAATTTGGTCTTAATCCGCACCATTGACTACTAACAATTTCAATGACCTCTAAACGGTTGTTTTTTACTATATGGTGTGGACCATTTTGGTACCTAATGAAGGTATTTGTAACGAGCGTTCAAATAAAAACGTGGTCGAAGTTGGCTCTGACACATTGGACGTAGGGAGTAGCTTATAGCGACCAACTTAACCTCATTTCTCATATAGTAGCTGTCAGTTTCAATAACGTTAATGACTATATAACTTTGTTTTAAAGAATAATCGTGATAACAATAACAAACAAATAAAGGAGCTGCGGAAAGTGTCCCCCTCCTTGTTATAACAATAAATTAAAGCAGCTGCTGAAAGTGTCCCCCTTCTTGTTCCAAGCACTTTTCACACCTGTTCCTCAAAGAATTAAAGACATTTTCTAAGATGCTCGGGGTATTGTTAATTTCACGAATCTTGTCTGTAAGTCGAGCCTGCAGATGGTTTAAATCAGGAATAGGCAGTTCAAAAATAGTGTTTTTAAGGTAAGGCCACAAAAAGAAATCACACGGCGTAATATCACATGACCTCGGTGGAAATTCATGTTCAGCATTGAGACTTATTAGTCGATTTTGGAAAACTTCCCTCAACATATTCATCGTCTCGCCTGCCATATGTGCCCTTGCGCCATCTTGTTGAAAGTAAAAGTTTGTAATTTCGTTTTCTTCCAGCTGGTTAACAAAAGGAGCGATAATTTCTTCTCTATACCTTTGCGCAATAAGAGTACCAATAAAAAAAATAGGTCCATAAATCCTCCTTCGATTGAGAGCACACCAAACTCCAATTTTTTGAGCGTGTAGAGGGACCTCGACAAAAAAGTTATCTGGTTTTTCAGAAGACCACATTCTCATATTCTGTGAGTTTACGTAACCACTTAAATGAAACCAGGCTTCATCAGAAAAAAAGGTGATATTATGAAGTTCACCGTAGTTGTTTAAAAACCATTCACAAAATACAGCCCGTCGCGGAAAATCAACTTCATGAAGTTCTTGCTGACAAGTTAAACGATAGGAGAACAAACGCAAATCTTTTTTTAACACTGTGTGGCAGGTACCGACTGATACTCCCACCATTTGTGATAAAACACGTGCAGAAGTTCTTAGCGCATTTTCCAATACTTGTTGGACATTTTCTTTTAATTCTTCAGTCCGCTTTTTAGGTCGGCCGCTTCCTTCTTTTCTTGTTACACTGCCCGTTTCACGAAAAACATTAACACAACGCTGAACTGCACTTTGAAAAATTTTGTACTCAACAACGCCGGGAAATTGACTTTGAAATTCTATGAAACATTCCTCAATAGAATACTTCCATATTCCATCAATCTTGCGTCCATTTCTAAAGTAGGACTCTATGATAAACACTTTGTGTTCTTGAGAAAACACCATTTTAAACGCTTTTTAAAACGAAAATATTCAAATTGATAGCGGCGATATAGCGCTTTGACAGATGACGTTTAAGTTCATTTGCTATACGCTACGCCCTACGTCCAAATTTTCAGAACCAACTTGACCACGTTTTTATTTGAACGCTCATTATCTTGGAAACTATAAGAGATAGGAAAATGGTTAAATGGGGAAAGTTTAGACAGTTATGTTGCTAACTTAATGTCTGACGCCACGACATTAATGATAAGCTTTTACAAACATTTGAGACTATTCTATATAATAGTTTCGAAAAATTATGCGGTGTTGCCACATTTATTAAAAATATTAAAATAGGTATTGATTTTTTAGGTTGCTTTTGAAATTTTTTTATTACTTTATATTATATCATTGAAAAGCCAAAAATATGTTCTATTAGCTCAGCTGAAAATTCAATATGACACCCATAAGAAAAAAGGAAGTTGATGATGGTTTCTCGCAACGAAAGGTTGCAATGAAAATCTAAATATACAGTGAAATTCCTTGAAAAAACTATCTGCGAAAGAGTGGTTTCAGATTTTAAAAGGCCATCTAAATAAAAAGTTACAGACGATTTTCCAAAACGACACATTTACTCTTTTTCAAAATAACTCAAAAACCTGAAGAACTAGGACCGGTCTGCAAGCGCCATTAAGTTTGCAGAACTGTCTAAAATTTTCTCATCTAACCATTTTTCTGTCTCTTATAGTCTCCTATATACCAATACATGCATCACCAAAATGGTCCACACTGTATAGTTAGAGCTAGATATAACGCTGTTCACATCAATGAAAACCCTTCAAGAAAATAATAAGCGCAAACTTTAACCTCACTGGGTAATATTCGGCATCTGTAGCTCAAAATTGGCGTACTTCCCGCGATACAACAACTTCCGAACAAATTAAGCGATACATTAAACCTTTCCCGACTCGAAGACAAAAAACAATTGGCACGTTTAACAGTCGCGCTGCACTCTGCAGCGCTGCAATTTCGTGGAGGGCTCGTCGCAAATCTTCAATAACTGCCGGCGATAATTGCAGACGGGCTTATCTGCGGAATGTAGCGGGTCTGTCCCGGCTGCTGTTGCAGAGATAGCCTGGCGAGGCCAATTTTCCGTCGAGTAATTTGCATCTTTATAACTTTAATTGCTAAATTTGTACTTATCTCGGGGCTCAACGGGCTGATAATGAGGTGCAGGATCTGTTGCAGCGAGGGGTTGAAGTGGAGGATAAAATTAAAATAGAATTTAGTACATGATGTACTAGTTTAAGAGAGCGAACGTATTACTGGTTGCCTATTTCCTATGAAAAACAGTATAAAAACAGACCTGGAGTCTGGAATCTGGAATTATGGGGAGGGTAGCAAAGCTACAGCACTTAGGTCCCATTGGGCCCCTTGTACATCCTTCCATTAGAAAGATCAATCCACCTGAGCCACCAACCAGCCAATTACAGTGAAAAAGGTGGTGACGTTGCTCAGGGGGATCTCTCTAATATAGGCCATTGAAGGCCAGCGTTCTCCCAATATGGACTCTCTTGTTGACGAGACGGAAGTGTATTCACATAGTACATGCGACACCGTCTCGTCTTCCTGTTCACAGCCCCTACAAAGAGGTGTTTCACACAACAGTGTCCAGTTTGAATACCTGTCACCAGGCGTAGATTTGACCTGGACATGGTCAGGTATTTTTTGGCTGTGTCTTTGCTAGGGTACACCAAGAGCTCCTTAGCAAAGTGACAGCTGATTGTTTCTTCCCATTGTTTCATAAATTCTTTGTGGGTGTCTACCTTAATAATTCCAACAAGTGCCGACAACGGAAGCACACTGGAGGGACCGGGTCCAAAAATGTTGAGGCCCGATGCGCTCCTGGCTAGCTTGTCAGCTTCTGTATTGCCATAGTACTGCTCGTGTCCCTTTACCCAGCATACAGATATGCTGTTAGCGGCCGAGGCCATACAACCAGTGCTTCATGGCATTCCCATACTGTCCTAGTCATTTTCTTATGATTACGCAAGGTCAGTAGTGCTTGTCTACTATCCGTGTAGATTCTAATGGTTTTGCCCGTAGTATGCCTGCGGGCAATTTCCTTAGCGGCTATGGTTATGTCTGCTAACTCCGTTTGTACAACGGTAGCATGCCTATCCATTGTCCACTGATATCGGATGTGCAGGGATCTAGAGTATATTCCACATCCTGCACCCTCCTTCCTTTTTGATCCGTCGTGAAGACGGTAATTACATCTCCACGGACGGTCTCCTCCTGTCTCTTAATGAGTACGGTGTAGGGTTTGTCAAATGCAAACCGGGGAGAAATACTGTCAGTGTCTGCCTGCAGGAGGGGCGTCTTCCTGACGACCTCATTCCACAGGCGACTTCTAACTTCTCCACATCCTACATCCGGTTTTAAGCCAACGTTCTCGAGGCGAAGCATGGTTGTTAAAGCCATTTCTCTTAGATAAATATCCAGAGGTGGCAGACACAGCATTACCTTCATTGCTATGGTAGGTGTTGTACGCATAGCTCCAGTTATGCTCAGACAGGCAACCCTTTGTACTTGGCTGAACTTTTGTTTAGCTGTCGTCTGCTGGGATTTCGGCCACCAGACGACAGCCCCATAGGCTAACATTGGTCTCACTATGGCAGTGTATATCCACATAACCACATTTGGTTTCATGCCCCAGGTTTTGCCAACGGTTCTGCGGCACTGCTCATAGGATATGTACGCCTTTTTTAATCTTCTCTCAAAGTGAAGATTCCATGTTAGCTTTGCATCGAGTGTAACCCCTAGGTATTTCACATCAGATGCAAAGCTTAGCGTAGTGTTTAGGAAAGTTGGTGCCTTTGTTGGCCCCAATTTTCTCTTCCTCGTGAAGAGGACCATTTCCGTCTTCCTGGGGTTCACTGACAGAGCATGGTCCTCACACCACTTTTCAATAATTCTTAGAGCTGTTTGCATTCTTTGGCAAAGGATCCCTTCGAATTTACCGCTAATCAGCATAGTGAGGTCATCTGCATAAGCGATAGTATAGATGCCTTCCGAGTTGAGCTGGCATAGGAGACTGTCTAGAAGTAAGTACCACAGCAGTGGTGATAAAACACCTCCCTGCGGACAGCCCCTTGCAACAATTCCTCTCGCGGAGGCATCCCCCACACTGATTTGTATAGCTCTTTTTGTGAGCATATTTGATATCCATCTGCAGATGGTGGAAGAAACCTCTCTCTCCATGAGAGCTGAGTTGATTTTGGGAAAGGACGTTTTGTCAAACGCCCCTTCTATGTCAATGAATACCCCTAGGGTGGACTCCTTATTGTCCAAAGATTTCTCGATTCTGCCCACCACCTGATGGAGAACAGTATCGGTAGATCGCCCCGGAGTATATGCATGTTGATTAGGGTGTGGCTGTCTGTCCATAAGCACACTATCCCTTAGGTATCGTTCACACAGTTTTTCTATCGTTTTCAACAGAAACGAGGTCAGACTGATGGGTCGATACGCCTTTGGGGGGTATAATCCAGCCTCCCTGTTTTGGGAATGAATACAACTCTTACCTCCCTCCAGATCTTTGGAATGTAAAGTTGTGCAAAGCACAGCCTAAACATCCGCTCCAGGTGCGGCATTAAAACATCCAAGCCCCATTGTAAGAGGGCTGGATATATACTGTCAGTGCCTGGTGATTTGAAGGGTGAGAAGGTTTGCATTGCCCATCTAATTTTTTCCTCAGTTACAGTTTGGTTGGCAATCTGCCAATCCAAAACTGCAAGTGGGTTTTCGGTTTCGTCTGGCCAATCTTCCCGTTCCACTAATGTGGATCCCGGGAAGTAGGTCCGCATCAGCATTTCCAGACTTTCATTTAGATTGGCGGTTCTCACGCCATCCTCTCTGGTTAATAGACCTATATCATGATCTTTCTCTTTTGCAAGGATCTTACATAGCCTAGCAGCCTGCGAGTAGTCTTCAATCTCTTCCCAGTAGGCTCTCCATGCATCCCTTTGTCTTTTCCTGACCAGCTTTTTGAAAAGTCTCAGGTGGGTTTTGTATATTTCCCAGTCTGAGTCTTGTCTTGTCATTTTTGCCTTGTTGAACGATAAAAACAGAACTATTTTTATTCAAATATCTTTTTAAAATGTCTAACAGGTAATTTTTAAATATGTTCCTTTAAATTGTACGTCTTAAGTTTAATACCAACAGTTAATTTCAAAAACAAATTTATTTAATTAATCGTTTCCGTTCAGCCACTCCATTGAGGTTTAGAGATTTTTAATTGATAGTGTCAATCGTTGGTTGCCTATGCTCGACAGTCAGGTGACTCATAATCATTTATGAAGGCTCGATAGGTGAAGACCTTGTGCATCCCTGCCCATAAACCTAGTTAGTTACGCTCTTTTGCATACAACTTCATTTATGGTTATATTGATTTTGTTAATTGAAAATTCAATAGTTCTAAAACTTCTTCCCTGTTTTCTTAGGGCTTAGATGTGCACACACATTGTAAACTCGCAATTAGTTCGAAACGATCCGATAAACCGGCGATAGCGAACATATGGCCGCAGCAATCATAACCGATGTTTTCTTTAGAGCGCTAATATTGCGGAAAATGTAATATCGCCCATATGGCCAACGGGAACGTAACTAATGTTTTCTTTGGGGCGCTAATTTCGTGGAAAACCCAAATTTCGACGTATTATACAAATGAGTTCCTTCCAAATTATATCGAGGCTTCAACTAAAACGAATAAGGTTTCCCCCGAGCCGTATAACGCGTCTAAATTCTAAAATAAAATCCGCTTGTTTCGTGCGGGGGCTTTTCGGCACAATATTTCAATGCGATTTAAATTTTTACATAATATACCAATATTTCAACGTCGTTTGCTGTTTCCACGTTATAATCTTCGCTCGCTCGTGGAGCGTAATGTGTGTCGAACAACAAATTGAACTGGAAATATGGAAAGTTACGCCGTACCCCTTTCCACACCGCTTCAACACATCCACCTAATGGTTTTCTCTATACATCAGACGGAGAATTATCGTGAAGGAGCGAAATTGTGGGATAAATGCCTTAGAAGGATATAAATCCCACGCTTATACAGGATGAGTCAAATTTAAAGTGGAACCAGGAAATAGATGATAAAACTTTTAGAAATTAGTTGGATTATTCATATGAACATACAAAAATGCTTCGTTAATCTTATTTAAGTCCTAAACAAATTAAAATATGCGTTGCAACGTCAAAAATTCAAATCTAGCGGCAAATGTAGTAATTTTTAAAATATTTTAGCTTATTACAGTGACAATCATTTCCTTCAATTTCAATTTCAATTTCAAAAAACACAATGCAGTGGATTTTAAGAAAAGGTCTACATCTGCATCCATTCAAGATTCAGCTAACCCAGGAATTGAAATCAGACGACCATTTAATGCACCGGATATTGATTGGATGTTGGAGAATTCTGCTAAGCAAATCATCTTTAGGGACGAGGCGCATTTCCATCTTAATGTGTATATCAACAAACAAAATTGTCAAATTTGGGGCACAGACAAGCCTCGGGTGATTCAATAACGGCTACGGTATACCCAAAGAGTGGTAGTGTGGTGTGGATAGCACTCCATTTTGTATAACCGCTGTTTACTACGACATGTAACCCTGCACAATAATGAAAGAAAATGGGGTACAGTTCAAATCTTGGGTTACTTTTGGGGCACCCTTTAGTTAGGCAACGGTATCGTTATGGCTATACTTTACCTTAAATAAAGCTGAAAGAATAATTCAAATTAATGTAATACGTTGACACCAGAACGTCAAACTAAACAGTTGTATCTATCAATATTCATACATAATTTGTTTTGGCTATAACTATGATTTTTTTTATCAGAAAATGTTATGAACGCTTCAGCGTTACATCTAGGGCTCAGCCAGAATACCGTAATTATTAGTCAATTTGTTGAACGCATTAACGACGTAATTAATGTTATGAAAAATACCTTATTCAGCAACAAAACAGGGTTGGTGAACATACTGCATTATGATACAAACGTAACATCGACATGTGCACAAACAATTAATCCGATTTAACGCCACTATAACTCTCAATTAACGTCATATTTTAAATGAAACCACAAAAATATTAGCATGGCTGTAACCGTTTATACGGCGTATCATCGGACAGCCAGTTAAAACTAAAATTATGATATGTAACAGAGAATTGACTTGTACATAGAGATTACTACGCTATGGGATATCCAGTTCCATGATTTTGTTGATTTGTTAAAAAATACCCTTCTCTTCGGCGATTTCACAACAATATTTATTCGTTTGTTTGTTTAATTAAATGGTAATTGTTATTTACGTATTTCGACTGTACTAACGTTTTAACAACAGTACTGTGGTGTTTTACAATTCAATAGTCTTTTTTGTTTTACAAATATATATTGACCATTGCTCAAACCGTCAAATATCAATAATGCAGCTGCTGATTTTAGCAATATGCTGCTATCTACAGGTTTGATGCAGCATGTTACTGAAAATTCAAGATTCAGGACTAATCAGACCCCATCTCTCGTTGATCTACTAATAACGAACAATGACGACCTTCCTCACTCTCTTAGCTATTCTCCTCCCTTGGGGAAATCTGATCATATATGCATAGAATTTACAATGCAATTTCTTCACTGCGATAGCCATAACACTAGTATGCCAAGACTCAATTATTTCAAGGCCGATTATGTATCAATGAACAACCATTTTTGTCCGACGTAGTTTGGTTTGAGGGTTGTACAAGAAAAGATTATCCCGATGATCTATGGCATAGTTGGCTTAATACAGTTGGAAGTGTCATACCCATATATGTATACTCCTGTCAATACCATACATATTAATATAGAACTCAATGGTTTAATGGAAAATTATATGAAATGTGCGTAGTTAAAAAGTCATTATGGCAAACCCTCTAAATCTCTTGAAGACTTTCAGCTCCACCGAAATTATGCCAACAAACTTTCAGGACAATTACGTCGTGCAAGATCTTCTTTTGAAAATCAGTTAATTGAAAAAGAGCACAAATCTTTCTACAACGTTTTCGACTTTCAAGCAAAGTTTCTACTCCGGTGATTAAAAATAAAAATAGCAGTATGTGTAACAATAACATTGAAGTCGCTGAGACCTTTGCGGAAACTTTCTACGAAGCATTCTCCTCAAATTCAACCTCCTCAACTAAGTATTAATACGCAAGTACTATCTACACTGGAAGAAATTCAAATAAGTCCTATGATTGTCCACAAACAACTTAGTAAACTGCGTGCTGATTCATCGCCAGGTGTAGATTCATTGAATCAATCCACTATTTTTGTCCAAATGTGCGAACAATTTATGTGCGCCGCTTTGTGAAATTATGAAAAAATCCTTTGAAAGTGGCCAGTTACCATTGGATTGGAAATTATCTAGTATGACACCAATTTTCAAGAAAGGTGACAAACTTTCCAGTATCAATTACCGACTAATCAACTTGACGTCTGTGCCATGCAAGGTTATGGAGAGGATTATTTGTGAAGAGCTGATCAAATTTTTACTTAACAATGATATCATACCTCAACACCAAGATGGATTTCTCCCTAGTCGTTCGGTTGTGTCCAATTTACTGCAAGCTATTAATTCCTGGACTCTATGTGCAGACAATGGACAAACCTTAGATGTTCTATACTTAGATTTTTCTCGAGCCTTTGATAAAGTGCCGCACTCTTGTCTGTTGAGTAAACTGAACCACTTCGGTGTCCGTGGTAAACTTTTAAACTGGATCAAGTCTTTTCTAGAGGATCACCAATTTACGGTTCGTGTTCGAATTAAAGAAAATTACGAAAAAGTAATCGATTACATTTACAATATCCAAAAAATGTGCATCAAATGAGAAAGAATTGTACTGTTTCCTTTTTTTTGTAGAAAAAAACAGTTACAGAAATGGTATGTGGTTGCCAAAAGACTGTAAAAACGTAGTGTCTAAATGTGTGACATCACAACCCCGTATCTATCAAATAAGAAATTTTTTCTAAAATATTAAAAGTTATTTGGAAAAAGGCGATATTTAAATAATTATCAGAACAAATTCTAAATATTTTATATTTTTCATGAAATCGTTTTACAATGTGTCCACTGTAATATATCTCATTAAAGTTAGGGACTTTTTCTTCTTTTTACCTTTTTTTTCTTCGGTAAGTTATAGTAACAACATTTTGAAATGTCGCACAAAAAAGCTCTTATCATGATACAAAATTTGTATCTTTCGAATTAAAATAAAATATAGGTCAAAACACGAATACCTATTGAAGAATGTCAAATAAATGTCTTCAAGATTTATATTATTACTGATTACACAAACATTGTACTGAATACTACTCATGAATACATTGCAGTTGAGTGATACCCAGATCTGGATACATATATTTTATTTTAGGTAGGAAAAGTGTCCCTTACCTCAAAGCTTTTCCAACTCTTCTTCACTGTGACTGACACAGGCCCCAAAGGGAGTCGATATATAATGCGACTTCATTACCCGTTATATTAATGGCATCATCTTATTTCACATATATTAGCGGCATGGTAATAAATGACCCCGATTAGCGCATTGACATATCCCGTGATTAATTAGGTAAATTGTTCATTAACCTGTCAACTCGAGCTTCGCCTCTTATCTACATCTCCGTTGTTTCGTTAAATTGATACGCATGCAATTGTTCCCAATAGGGATAATTAATGGGTAGGTCAGTATTTACGACTTATAGAAAATATTGCCGCCGGATAACAGTGGCTCGTTGAGATGGTCAACGAAAAAGGCCGTTCTAGACCACGATATCTTTGTGTTGTCGCGTCCCCACACTCTAAAAATTTCGCTCAACTTTCCGATTGAAACCACGAAGTCGTCTCCAACCACTCTACACAGGACTCTACTCGACCAAAGTAGTAACAGGAGTCCAAGGGGACCCAAACCACCTTTCATAAGAAGGAAAAGGCTGCATGGACAACAGTATTTTTAAGTAGTTTCCCAAAATTTTCGACGAATGTCTCTAAGAAGCTACCCCCAGATACCTACTGAATCCGCAGCACAGACGACACCGCCAGACAGAACAACCACCGACGACGCGCTGCACAAAATAAAAAAAAATCACCTCCGAAATTCGAATTTCGGAATTCGGAATTCAGAAGACACTAATCCAAAGATGAGTGAAGCCGGAGAGGCCAATTGTCCAAAGCTAAGGCGGACTTCTGCGGGCCCGTCAAGAACTGTGATCGGACGTCTACCCTGATGTCCCGCCGCCAGAAAGGTACTACACGTACTATTTCGGATAGACGCGAATGAGTCTAAATCGACCTACTTTGAGTTCAGGAATCTGTTGTTAAATAAACGGACAGGTAATTATGTGAAATCGGTGATGGAGAACGTATTTTTCAAAAGACCGACAAAATCAGGGAGCTATGCTCCAGCGTTGGAATATCCATGTACAAGTCAATTCCCTGTTACACATCATAATTTTAGTTTTATCTGGCTGTCCGCGATACGCCGCGCCGCGTAAAGGGTCATAACCATGTTAATATTTTTGTGGTTTCGTTTAAAACATGACGTTAACTGAGAGTTACAATGGCATTAAAGTAGATTAATTTTTTGTGTACATCACAAAGTTACGTTCACTTCATAATCCAGTGTGCTCGCCACCAGTGTTTTGTTGCTTATAAGGCATTTGTCAGAATTTTAATGACGTCAGAATACGTTGAACAAATTGACTAATAATTACGGTACCTAGATACTCCGGCTTTGTCTGAGATACATTGCCGGTACATAATATTTTTTGCTAAAAAATTTTTTGCTGTCTTAGTAATTTGTTAATTATTATTTTTATATTATTTTGTACCATGAAGTTATAATAAGTGTCCCATTTCATGATTGTTTTTTTATAATAATCATTTATTTTTCCGATTTTTTGGTTTAAAGAACATTTTTAGCTTTAGTTTATGATAAAGTAACCTTAATCGCATCGTTACCTAAACGGTACTATCCTATTTTTTAATAATTTTAGAGGTATCTGTTTTTATTTTTGGAATCTAAACCTCTAAGTATGAATATGTTGATTTTTATTGTGACAAGTCCCGCTGGCTGTGGTTAGATATTACTTTGACAGAAAATGTTGTATTGCGTAATAGGTTTCTTTCAAGAAGATTAATTTTCAGAGCCGACAAATTTTATTTCAGTAATCTATTCATTGGGTGGTATTTTACAGCATATTGAAATCCAACTAAACTACAGGGTTTCCAGAATCTAATGATAAAGTCTAATTGTCTGTTGAGCTAAGAACATTTGAAACGAAGGAACGTTTCCTTTAATTTAATATTGATTGACTGTTATTGATTGATTGATTGATTGATTGATTGGTTGATTATTGATTGCAGTTGATTAACTAACTGCAAAAAAACAGAGTTGACATTCGATCACACCTCTTGATGGATCCGCCAATGCCCGATGTGATGTTTCGCTATAATAGGCTATTGACTATGTCAAAAAAAGAGGGTACAAAGGGGCTACAACGTAACAGAAATTTTATTGTTTGATATGTTCAATTGACCCTAAAAAGTGATAATATCGCGGAGTGCTACCTTTTAAAAGGGTGCGTTTTTAAGAACGAAGTAAAAAGGCCTGACCTATAGTTGTCAACAGAAAAGTTGTAGCAAATTGAATTTCCAATCGAAATGAGACCTTTTTATGTCAAAAAAATTTATTTTTAACAAAAATATGCCCAAAAAAATAGTAAAAAAAAACGAAAAAATGCGTTTTTTTTTCTTTTTGGTTTTTGGCCCTCAACTTTTTTCTGAGAGGAGTTAGGTATTATAGGCATTGCTTCCTAGAAAAATAAAGTATTTCTAGGTAATTGAATATTATTATTTATTTATTTAAACAACAATTAATCATATTTATCTTGTAAAATTTTGAATTCTTTTAATTATTTTTGTACTTTTAATTAAAAAACTATAATTACAAAAAAAAAATTTCAATTTTGTAAATAAGAATTTTTCAAAATTAAAAAATTACCTCGATGTATTTTTTACTTGAAAATGCTAGTGTTGAGGATATCACTGCTGCATCTGAATGCATTGTAGCTATAATGTATAATTCAAAAATTGACAGCCTAAAAACTTGTCGATATAAATTATTTCAAAAGTATTCAACAAATGCAAAATTTACCTTGTCTCGATTGCCTCCAACAACTGATGCTCTCAAACAACATGGGTTCAGAGTATATTTTCAGATGCAACAGTGGAATGGTTGTACTTTAAATCCCCTTGATTGGGGTTGAAAAAATTCTATAAATGGGCTAGTTCCCATTTTAAATAATAAATCTCCTGCACCTGAAAATTTACTTGAAAAAAATAGCCTGTAAATGTATTAAAGAATGTACGGGAATAAATTGTGAGAATGCTTATGAGCCTGATTTTTCTGAAGAGGACATTGATGAAAATGGTGACGACGAAATTGATATTAATATTGAAAATATACTAAATGAAACTGAAACTGTTGTTTAAATAAATAAATAATATTATCCAATGACCTAGAAACTTATTTTAACTTTCACATTCACAAAAATAAATTTATTAGACAAAATAATGCCGAAAGTAATACAAATTTTATAAAAATAAGAAAAAGTATTGTTGGTTAAATTGACATAGGTATCTCGGTTGATTTTAATTATACAAACTTCTACCAGGCACCATTTTAAAGGCCTTCATTTGAATATGGCATTACATATACCTAAATTAACTCAGAAAAAAGTTACAGGACGAAAATCATCCAAAAAAGGGCAAAAATTGGCCAAAAATCCAAAAAGTAGCCGAGTTTGATCCAATGTATCTAGGTTTCTATTAGTCGTAGGTACTTCTATAAAGACTTATTTTAAAGGAAAAAACGTTAACTTTTTTTTCTGTGAAGCAATACCTATACCTAATTCCTCTCAGAAAAAAGTTGTGGGCCAAAAACCAAAAAGGAAAGAAAACGTAATTTTTCGGGTTTTTTACTGGTTTTTTGGGCATATTTTTGTTAAAAATAATTTTTTTTTTCTTCAGAAGGTCTACCTTCGATTGAAAATTCAATTTGCTACAATTTTTCTGTTGACAACTATAGTGAAAAAATGCATAGTTTTCGAGTAAAATACAAAAAACTGAAAATACCACTTTTTTACTTCGATCTCAAAAACGCACCCCTTTAAAAGGTAACACTCCGCGGTTTTATCATTTTTTAGGGTCAATTGAACATATCAAACAATAAAATTTCTATTATGTTGTAGTTCGTATCTAAAGTACATGGTCAATAGCCTATAACTTTTTACCTTCGGCCTTTTTACTTTCCAATTATCCTGGTGTTGTCTTGAACTATCGTCGAATGTAGTAGAGTTTATGTGTTTATGTTCATCACATCAATTGTTGCTAGTGGTTGGGTTTTTGTGGATTTCGTGTCGTTTTACTAGAAAATTTAAAACATTGGTGAATTTTTGGGTCGTTTTGTCAACACTCTCTGGACGTCGTCTACTCTGGCTCTTCCTAAATGGTTTTGTGGCTTCTTCATTTACTACAGGGAGTTTTCTAGGTTTGAATTCACAACATGGGTAAAATTTAACCATATATTTACACAATAACCCCCTTTGGATTCCTCTAAATATGTCCCCATTCGGAAAAGGTTTTAAGAAACTGCAGTGATGTCTGATTGTAAAAGTAACTGATACAGGAGGATATTTGGTACATGTTACATACCTTATTCACTCCATGTATATCTTTGTTCTGATTATTATTCATAACTCTGTAGAGATTGCGTGAACTACTTAAAAAATCCTATTTGTTCCAGTACAACGACTGCCCTGGAGGTCCCAATGCACAATCCATCCTCGCTTTGCCCTTATCCCAACCCGACGCAGCTGCTGACGAAGTGTCGCCGACACAAACGAATCGGGTCCCACCCGGCCTTCTGCCAGCGCCGCTCGCGGTCAACGGCGACACGCCTGCAAATGAGGTCCTGGCGGCCTCCTGACATTGTCCCGCTGTCCGCGACGGTCAGCCCCAATTTGCAATCACGTCACTCATGGAGGACCTTCGACCCCGGCCAGATATTCCAATTACGGCGACGGTGACGGCGCGGCGCTGCTGTTACCAATCCGCGATGCTGGGAACATTGTTGCCAGTCTGGCGTTTTCGTGCAGGATCTGATGTTTCTTGAATAAAACTGTCATTTAGAATGTTCTTTCGAGAAATATGGTTAAATCTGGAGTTTCCTGCCGTGAAACTTATTATCACAAAAACCACATGCTCGACATTTTGATCTCATTCAACTGTTTTCGATAACCTTCGGTACAATTCATTATTTATGACAAAATTGGGATATGGTTCATTATTATGATATTCCCAACTTTATTCATGCACTGAAGGTGTAGGAAAAGTTCAGAAACGATTCTTAAGGTTTTTGCATTTTAAACAGTATAACGAGCCTCCTCAATACAATTTCATTCGTTGTATAGAATTTAACAGAAATAGATTAGAAATTTATGAAATATAGATGAAACAGAATTTTGATCTTATTGCTTTAATTTTGCCAAAATTTAATATACTCCCTTCTAAAAAAACTCATCTGGCAACACTGGTAGGGGAACGGTCACCTTAAGTCATCCCTCATCTCGCCGAATCCTAAACTGATGTATTGCGCGAATCCATCTCCTGGTTATTAGTAGACTAGGAAAGCCCCACGTGACTGGCCCAAGGGAATGGTACAATGTGTCTCAAATTCTATATGACGATTATATCTCTGTTAATAATAGAAGTTGAAATTCCATTTCTTTTAGCAAAGTACCATAATATTTATGTGTCGCTATACAAAATAAGTTTGTAAAAAACATTGTATTACTATTAATTGGTAATAATTGGGAAAATGTAAAAGCATACTGCCGCACTATAATTAGAACCTTAAGAATATACAGGGTGTCCGGAAAGGTCATGTCAAAAATGAAGTGGTATACAGAAGAAATCCAAATAGATGCAGTACTTCACAAACATTTTTGCTATCGGTCTTCATTGTGGAGTTATTCGCCTTCAAAGAAAGAAGTTTGAAAAACAAATTCCAATTATGACTTCTAAGTCGTTACCATGACAACAATAAAATTTGGACACTTAAAGTAACTCACGGTAATGTTCATTTCTAAGTTTAAACTAATATTCAATATGCCCGAATTATACAGGAGCAGACAAAATTATCCATTTAAATTTATACATCTTTTACAGTGTTGCCAAATTTGACATTTTTCTTTCATAGTTCGATACCTCTCGCACTTTGCTAAAAAAAGATATACCAGATGTCAGTCGATATCTTGTACCGGTTTTGAGAAAATCGAATTTTATTAACAACATACATTTATTGTATCAAAAATGTGAAAATCAATTACCACATAGGTAATTTTTAGTAAAATTAATTGCAAATAATTAATTGAGTCAAAAAGTATTGTTGTCCGACAAATTTCAAGCCGCGTTTTTCAGTCCGACAGCTGGAATTTTCACCAGGTATGATAAATCGATTACCACATATCTAATTTTCATTTTTTCCACTTTTAAATTTACTGTACAAAATAGTGATATAAGTGTCCGATGATTTAATGTCCGCAAATTATAAAAAAATCAATAAATCAATAATGGTGATGAAATTTAATTTTTTCACTCCAAAACTTTCATATTTATAAATGGTTATTAATTATTATTATGTAAATTATTATTTGTTTCAAATAAATAATTATAATATTGCTTATTTTATGCTTAAAAATTTAAAAGTTATAAACAAATGAAGTTATTTTTGAGGCGATTAATACTATCTTAGTGCATAATGCATTATTTCTAAATAAATTAATATTATACTTGATATA